>NC_135559.1:22655963-22808463 GCF_964340395.1 Glandiceps talaboti
ACAAAATATAATACTATACTGGCCAATAGCTGGATGGTTAACAAAATATAATACTATACTGGTCAATAGCTGGATGGTTAAAAAAATATAATACTATACTGACCTATAGCTGGACGGTTAACAAAATATAATACTCTACTGGTCAATAGCTGGACGGTTAATAAAATATAATACTTTACTGGCCAATAGCTGGATGGTTAACAAAATATAATACTATACTGGCCAATAGCTGGATGGTTAACAACATATAATACTTTACTGGCCAATAGCTGGATGGTTAACAAAATATAATACTATACTGGTCAATAGCTGGATGGTTAACAAAATATAATACTATACTGACCTATAGCTGGACGGTTAACACAATATAATACTATACTGGCCAATAGCTGGATGGTTAACAAAATATAATACTATACTGGCCAATAGCTGGACGGTTAACACAATATAATACTATACTGGTCAATAGCTGGATGGTTAACAAAATATAATACTATACTGGCCAATAGCTGGATGGTTAACACAATATAATACTTTACTGGTCAATAGCTGGATGGTTAACAAAATATAATACTATACTGGTCAATAGCTGGATGGTTAACAAAATATAATACTATACTGGTCAATAGCTGGATGGTTAACAAAATATAATACTATACTGGTCAATAGCTGGATGGTTAACAAAATATAATACTATACTGGCCAATAGCTGGACGGTTAACAAAATATAATACTATACTGGTCAATAGCTGGATGGTTAACAAAATATAATACTATACTGGCCAATAGCTGGATGGTTAACAAAATATAATACTCTACTGGTCAATAGCTGGATGGTTAACAAAATATAATACTATACTGGTCAATAGCTGGATGGTTAACAAAATATAATACTCTACTGGTCAATAGCTGGATGGTTAACAAAATATAATACTATACTGGTCAATAGCTGGATGGTTAACAAAATATAATACTATACTGACCTATAGCTGGATGGTTAACAAAATATAATACTTTACTGGTCATTAGCTGGATGGTTAACAAAATATAATACTCTACTGGCCAATAGCTGGATAGTTAACAAAATAAAATACTATACTGGCCAATAGCTGGACGGTTAACAAAATATAATACTCTACTGGTCAATAGCTGGATGGTTAACAAAATATAATACTATACTGGTCAATAGCTGGACGGTTAACAAAATATAATACTATACTGGTCAATAGCTGGATGGTTAACAAAATATAATACTATACTGGTCAATAGCTGGATGGTTAACAAAATATAATACTCTACTGGTCAATAGCTTGATGGTTAACAAAATAAAATACTATACTGGTCAATAGCTGGATGGTTAACAAAATATAATACTATACTGGTCAATAGCTGGATGGTTAACAAAATATAATACTCTACTGGTCAATAGCTTGATGGTTAACAAAATATAATACTATACTGGCCAATAGCTGGATAGTTAACAAAATATAATACTCTACTGGCCAATAGCTGGATGGTTAACAAAATATAATACTATACTGGCCAATAGCTGGATGGTTAACAAAATATAATACTATACTGGCCAATAGCTGGATGGTTAACAAAATATAATACTCTACTGGTCAATAGCTGGATGGTTAACAAAATATAATACTATACTGACCTATAGCTGGACAGTTAACAAAATATAATACTTTACTGGTCAATAGCTGGATGGTTAACAAAATATAATACTATACTGGCCAATAGCTGGATGGTTAACAAAATATAATACTTTACTGGTCAATAGCTGGATGGTTAACAAAATATAATACTATACTGGCCAATAGCTGGACAGTTAACAAAATATAATACTTTACTGGTCAATAGCTGGATGGTTAACAAAATATAATACTATACTGGCCAATAGCTGGATGGTTAACAAAATATAATACTTTACTGGTCAATAGCTGGATGGTTAACAAAATATAATACTATACTGGCCAATAGCTGGATGGTTAACAAAATATAATACTATGCTGGTCAATAGCTGGATGGTTAAAAAAATATAATACTATACTGACCTATAGCTGGACGGTTAACAAAATATAATACTCTACTGGTCAATAGCTGGACGGTTAATAAAATATAATACTTTACTGGCCAATAGCTGGATGGTTAACAAAATATAATACTATACTGGCCAATAGCTGGATGGTTAACAACATATAATACTTTACTGGCCAATAGCTGGATGGTTAACAAAATATAATACTATACTGGTCAATAGCTGGATGGTTAACAAAATATAATACTATACTGACCTATAGCTGGACGGTTAACACAATATAATACTATACTGGCCAATAGCTGGATGGTTAACAAAATATAATACTATACTGGCCAATAGCTGGACGGTTAACACAATATAATACTATACTGGTCAATAGCTGGATGGTTAACAAAATATAATACTATACTGGCCAATAGCTGGATGGTTAACAAAATATAATACTATACTGGCCAATAGCTGGATGGTTAACAAAATATAATACTATACTGACCTATAGCTGGACGGTTAACAAAATATAATACTATACTGGCCAATAGCTGGATGGTTAACACAATATAATACTATACTGGTCAATAGCTGGATGGTTAACAAAATAAAATACTATACTGACCTATAGCTGGATGGTTAACAAAATATAATACTATACTGGTCAATAGCTGGATGGTTAACAAAATATAATACTCTACTGGTCAATAGCTGGATGGTTAACAACATATAATACTATACTGGCCAATAGCTGGATGGTTAACAAAATATAATACTATACTGACCTATAGCTGGACGGTTAACAAAATATAATACTCTACTGGTCAATAGCTGGATGGTTAACAACATATAATACTATACTGGCCAATAGCTGGATGGTTAACAAAATATAATACTATACTGGTCAATAGCTGGATGGCTAACAAAATATAATACTATACTGGTCAATAGCTGGATGGTTAACAAAATATAATACTATACTGGCCAATAGCTGGATGGTTAACAAAATATAATACTATACTGGTCAATAGCTGGATGGTTAACAAAATATAATACTATACTGGCCAATAGCTGGATGGTTAACAAAATATAATACTATACTGGTCAATAGCTGGACGGTTAACAAAATATAATAGTATACTGACCTATAGCTGGACGGTTAACAAAATATAATACTATACTGACCTATAGCTGGACGGTTAACAAAATATAATACTCTACTGGTCAATAGCTGGATGGTTAACAACATATAATACTATACTGGCCAATAGCTGGATGGTTAATAAAATATAATACTATACTGGTCAATAGCTGGATGGCTATCAAAATATAATACTATACTGGTCAATAGCTGGATGGTTAACAAAATATAATACTATACTGGCCAATAGCTGGATGGTTAACAAAATATAATACTATACTGGTCAATAGCTGGATGGTTAACAAAATATAATACTATACTGGCCAATAGCTGGATGGTTAACAAAATATAATACTATACTGGTCAATAGCTGGATGGTTAACAGAATATAATACTCTACTGGTCAATAGCTGGATGGTTAACAAAATATAATACTATACTGGTCAATAGCTGGATGGTTAACAAAATATAATACTATACTGGCCAATAGCTGGACGGTTAACAAAATATAATACTCTACTTGGCCAATAGCTGGACGGTTAACAAAATATAATACTATACTGGTCAATAGCTGGATGGTTAACAAAATATAATACTATACTGGTCAATAGCTGGATGGTTAACAAAATATAATACTTTACTGGCCAATAGCTGGATGGTTAACAAAATATAATACTATACTGGTCAATAGCTGGATGGTTAACAAAATATAATACTATACTGGCCAATAGCTGGACGGTTAACAAAATATAATACTCTACTGACCTATAGCTGGATGGTTAACACAATATAATAATCTACTGGCCAATAGCTGGATGGTTAACAAAATATAATACTATACTGGCCAATAGCTGGACGGTTAACAAAATATGATACTCTACTGGCCAATAGCTGGATGGTTAACAAAATATAATACTATACTGGCCAATAGCTGGACGGTTAACAAAATATAATACTATACTGGCCAATAGCTGGATGGTTAACAAAATATAATACTATACTGGTCAATAGCTGGACGGTTAACAAAATAAAATACTCTACTGGCCAATAGCTGGATAGTTAACAAAATATAATACTATACTGGCCAATAGCTGGATGGTTAACAAAATATAATACTATACTGGTCAATAGCTGGATGGTTAACAAAATATAATACTATAGCTGGTCAATAGCTGGACGGTTAACAAAATATAATAGTATACTGACCTATAGCTGGATGGTTAACAAAATATAATACTATACTGACCTATAGCTGGATGGTTAACAAAATATAATACTATACTGACCTATAGCTGGACGGTTAACAAAATATAATACTGTACTGGTCAATAGCTGGATGGTTAACAAAATATAATACTATACTGACCTATAGCTGGATGGTTAACAAAATATAATACTATACTGGTCAATAGCTGTACGGTTAACAAAATATAATACTATACTGGCCAATAGCTGGATGGTTAACAAAATATAATACTCTACTGGTCAATAGCTGGATGGTTAACAACATATAATACTATACTGGCCAATAGCTGGATGGTTAACAAAATATAATACTATACTGACCTATAGCTGGACGGTTAACAAAATATAATACTATACTGACCTATAGCTGGACGGTTAACAAAATATAATACTGTACTGGTCAATAGCTGGATGGTTAACAAAATATAATACTATACTGACCTATAGCTGGATGGTTAACAAAATATAATACTATACTGGCCAATAGCTGGATGGTTAACAAAATATAATACTATACTGGTCAATAGCTGGATGGTTAACAAAATATAATACTATACTGACCTATAGCTGGATGGTTAACAAAATATAATACTATACTGGCCAATAGCTGGACGGTTAACAAAATATAATACTATACTGACCTATAGCTGGACGGTT
The DNA here is from genome assembly GCF_964340395.1 of Glandiceps talaboti. Taxonomy (NCBI): domain Eukaryota; kingdom Metazoa; phylum Hemichordata; class Enteropneusta; family Spengelidae; genus Glandiceps; species Glandiceps talaboti. The sequence goes on from NC_135559.1 coordinate 22,661,045, forward strand.
AACAAAATATAATACTCTACTGGTCAATAGCTGGATGGTTAACAACATATAATACTATACTGGCCAATAGCTGGATGGTTAACAAAATATAATACTATACTGGTCAATAGCTGGATGGCTAACAAAATATAATACTATACTGGTCAATAGCTGGATGGTTAAGAAAATATAATACTATACTGGCCAATAGCTGGATGGTTAACAAAATATAATACTATACTGGTCAATAGCTGGATGGTTAACAAAATATAATACTATACTGGCCAATAGCTGGATGGTTAACAAAATATAATACTATACTGGTCAATAGCTGGATGGTTAACAAAATATAATACTCTACTGGCCAATAGCTGGACGGTTAACAAAATATAATACTTTACTGGCCAATAGCTGGATGGATAACATAATAAAATACTATACTGACCAATAGCTGGATGGTTAACACAATATAATAATCTACTGGCCAATAGCTGGATGGTTAACAAAATATAATACTATACTGGCCAATAGCTGGACGGTTAACAAAATATAATACTCTACTGGCCAATAGCTTGATGGTTAACAAAATATAATACTATACTGGCCAATAGCTGGACGGTTAACAAAATATAATACTATACTGGCCAATAGCTGGATGGTTAACAAAATATAATACTATACTGGCCAATAGCTGGACGGTTAACAAAATATAATACTCTACTGGCCAATAGCTGGATGGTTAACAAAATATAATACTATACTGGCCAATAGCTGGACGGCTAACAAAATATAATACTCTACTGGCCAATAGCTGGACGGTTAACAAAATATAATACTATACTGGCCAATAGCTGGACGGTTAACAAAATATAATACTCTACTGGCCAATAGCTTGATGGTTAACAAAATATAATACTCTACTGGCCAATAGCTGGACGGTTAACAAAATATAATACTATACTGGCCAATAGCTGGATGGTTAACAAAATATAATACTCTACTGGCCAATAGCTGGATGGTTAACAAAATATAATACTATACTGGCCAATAGCTGGATGGTTAACAAAATATAATACTATACTGGTCAATAGCTGGACGGTTAACAAAATATAATACTCTACTGGTCAATAGCTGGATGGCTAACAAAATATAATACTATACTGGTCAATAGCTGGACGGTTAACAAAATATAATACTATACTGGCCAATAGCTGGATGGTTAACAAAATATAATACTCTACTGGCCAATAGCTGGATGGTTAACAAAATATAATACTATACTGGCCAATAGCTTGACGGTTAACAAAATATAATATTCTACTGGCCAATAGCTGGATGGTTAACAAAATATAATATTCTACTGGCCAATAGCTGGATGGTTAACAAAATATAATACTATACTGGCCAATAGCTGGACGGTTAACAAAATATAATATTCTACTGGCCAATAGCTGGATGGTTAACAAAATATAATACTACACTGGCCAATAGCTGGATGGTTAACAAAATATAATACTTTACTGGCCAATAGCTGGATGGTTAACAAAATATAATACTCTACTGACCTATAGCTGGACGGTTAACAAAATATAATACTATACTGGCCAATAGCTGGATGGTTAACAAAATATAATACTCTACTGGCCAATAGCTGGATGGTTAACAAAATATAATACTATACTGGCCAATAGCTGGATGGTTAACAAAATATAATACTATACTGGCCAATAGCTGAATGGTTAACAAAATATAATACTATACTGGTCAATAGCTGGATGGTTAACAAAATATAATACTATACTGGTCAATAGCTGGATGGTTAACAAAATATAATACTATACTGGTCAATAGCTGGATGGTTAACAAAATATAATACTATACTGGCCAATAGCTGGACGGTTAACAAAATATAATACTATACTGGCTATTAGTCGTATAAAAATCACCAAAAACAAAGACTGATACAGTTCAGCTGATATGCTAAATACGTTCTCTTCAGTTAACCAGACCACTAAGGTCACTATAGATTACTTGTATGTTCTTGTCTATTCTCATCTTAACCTTCGATATAGATTATTTGTATATGCTTATCTATTCTTATCTTAATATTCAATATAGATTATTTGTATATACTTGTCTATTCTCATCTTAACATTCAATATATATTACTTGTATATTCTTTCCTATTCTCGTCTTAACCTTCAATATAGATTATTTGTATATGCTTGTCTATTCTCACCTTAACTCTCGATATATATTATTTGTATATTTCTGTCCACTAGTTTGTGAGAGCACCATATGTGATATTAGTTTGTGAGAGCACCATACGTGACATTAGTTTGTCAGAGCACCATACGTGATATTAGTTTGTGAGAGCACCATATGTGATATTAGTTTGTGAGAGCACCATATGTGTATTAGTTTGTGAGAGCACCATGTGATATTAGTTTGTGAAAGCACCATATGTGATATTAGTTTGTGAGCGCACCATATGTGATATCAGTTTGTGAAAGCACCATATGTGATATTAGTTTGTGAGAGCACCATGTGATATTAGTTTGTGAGAGCACCATATGTGATATCAGTTTGTGAAAGCACCATATGTGATATTAGTTTGTGAGAGCACCATATGTGATATCAGTTTGTGAAAGCACCATATGTGATATCAGTTTGGCAGAGTACCATACGTGATATTAGTTTGTGAGAGCACCATATGTGATATTAGTTTGTCAGAGTACCATACGTGACATTAGTTTGTGAGAGCACCATATGTGATATTAGTTTGTGAGAGCACCATATGTGATATTAGTTTGTCAGAGCACCATATGTGATATTAGTTTGTCAGAGCACCATATGTGATATTAGTTTGTGAGAGCACCATATGTGATATCAGTTTGGCAGAGTACCATACGTGATATTAGTTTGTGAGAGCACCATATGTGATATTAGTTTGTCAGAGTACCATACGTGATATTAGTTTGGCAGAGCACTATATGTGATATTAGTTTGTGAGAGCACCATACGTGATATTAGTTTGTGAGAGCACCATACTTGATATCAGTTTGTCAGAGCACCATATGTGATATTAGTTTGTGAGAGCATCATACGTGATATTAGTTTGTGAGAGCACCATACGTGATATTAGTTTGTGAGAGCACCATGTGACATTAGTTTGTGAGAGCACCATGTGATATTAGTTTGTGAGAGCACCATGTGATATTAGTTTGTGAGAGCACCATGTGTGATATTAGTTTGTGAGAGCACCATGTGAAATATTAGTTTGTGAGAGCACCATGTGTGATATTAGTTTGTGGGAGCACCATGTGATATTAGTTTGTGAGAGCACCATGTGTGATATTAGTTTGTGAGAGCACCATGTGATATTAGTTTGTGAGAGCACCATGTGATATTAGTTTGTGAGAGCACCATACGTGATATTAGTTTGTGAGAGGACCATACGTGATATTAGTTTGTGAGAGCACCATGTGACATTAGTTTGTGAGAGCACCATGTGATATTAGTTTGTGAGAGCACCATGTGATATTAGTTTGTGAGAGCACCATGTGTGATATTAGTTTGTGAGAGCACCATGTGAAATATTAGTTTGTGAGAGCACCATGTGTGATATTAGTTTGTGGGAGCACCATGTGATATTAGTTTGTGAGAGCACCATGTGTGATATTAGTTTGTGAGAGCACCATGTGATATTAGTTTGTGAGAGCACCATGTGATATTAGTTTGTGAGAGCACCATACGTGATATTAGTTTGTGAGAGCACCATGTGATATTAGTTTGTGAGAGCACCATATGTGATATTAGTTTGTTTGATATGACGTGTTTTGCCAAACCTATCAATCAGCACACCATTGATAAGGTCTTGACGACGTGACGTATCTCACAGTCTAGTCTAGTTTGGTGTATACTATAAATTAGCATTTTTCTACAGTTATGGTATATTATGGATACACACACACACACACACACACACACACACACACACACACACACACACACACACACACACACACACACATATATATATATATATATATATATATATATATATATATATATATATATATATATATATATATATATAAATGAAAGAAGACGAGTCTGATATTACATAGTGGAATTACACTACGGACCGTTTCACCCGAAGGATCGTCAGGTGTAATAGTGTGGTTTAATAGTATTCGTTAGCTATACATCCTGCATTATGTACATAACTTGTGTGTGTTCACTGATGGCTGTGTGTACACAAAAAGATTGACAACAAAGGTTACGTATTATTAAGTAAGAACTTGTTAGCGTGCCGGCATTTACTGATTAATTCAGTTCTGCTGTTCAAGTTCGTTGATTTGTCGGCAGTTATAATAAAATATTTTTCCCAGAGGCATAGTTGACATCGTTTGGTAACGTTAGAGTATGAGGAAGCCTGCTTGAGAACTGACCAGTGTACGTCGTAATTAATGTTGCTGTCTTTTAGGTGCCAAATGTATTTACTGAGTGCAGTGTCTTTCTTCTTGTGATCAAGTTTAAATGAAGACTTGTGGTTGTTAAACCTGCTTTTGAATTCTGTGTCACTAACGCCTATGTATGATTTGTGATCTTGATTAGTGGTGACTGTTGCTTTGTAAACAACGCTTTTTATGAGGCATTTTCCTGCGAGAGGGCACTCCTTTGGTTTTCTGCAGTTACAGGTATTTTGTTGTGTTTGCTTAGCTTTTGAAAGTATGGCTTTATTATGACCGCTGATTAATTTACCCATGTTGTCCATGCAACTATAGCTCACTTTGGTATTATTACGGTTGAAGATTTTATGCAGTACACTGGATATAGGGAAATGCTTGTCGATGAGGTTGAGAAATTTTCTACCGATGTTTGTTGAAACGTGTTTACTGTAAGGTGGGTTGAACCAAGTTATATTACGGCTGCGATTCCGCTTGCGTTGAGTGTGTCTTGTTTGGTCAAATTTGAGGGTGTGATTATATCCTGCTTCATTGAGTGCATCTTGGTAGGATGATGTAGTGGCGTCGAATAGTTGTTCATCACTGGAAATGTTGGATAGTCGTTGGTTTACCGAGCTGGGTATGGTCTTAATTATGGCTTTAGGATGGTTTGATTTCTTGTTGACGTAGTGGGTGGTGTTATTTGGTTTTGTGTACGGTCGGTATGACTCGTCACGCAAGTTGAAAGTGACATCAAGGAAGTTGACAATTTTGATACCTTGGTCGGTGGTGATTCTAAGGCCGAGTTTCTTAAATTCTGAAGTTAGCTGCTTGGCTACTTTGTTGGCTTTCGATGGTGAATGGTTACGGAGTACAGCTAGGCCATCATCCCTGTATAATCCTACCTCATTATCAAACATATGTTTGACTTTACTAAGTAAGTAGGTGCCTATAAGTTCGCAAGTTTCTGCTCCGTCATAGCAGCCCATAGTAATATCAAATAGGTAGGGCGGGTTAGACTTGTGCCATGGTGAATCATCGTGGAAAAGTAGGGTTTTCTTTGTATGCATAATTATTTCCTTTTCTTCGTTCTTGATATCTGTAAAATTTGATGCGAAGTCAAGTGCTTCATGTAGAAGTTTCTGGGTGATTGATGGGTAGAATTCAACTACATCAAACGTGAGGAAAGAGCATGATTGCTTATTGGTAATAGATGTGAACCATTCAATGACAGAATTAGTGTTTTTCCATTGATAGGTATTAGTGGCCTTGATAATGTCCTTGTTAATGCGGTCGAGTATGGTTTTACTTACAATTCCGATTTCACTTTTTGCGGGGTTGATTAGTCTACATTGAACGTGGTTGGGAAAGTTATCTTTATGGTCCTTGATTGTAATGAATGCTGGTTTCTGCGCAAGTGTTTCAATTCTATCATCCAGTTGAAGTTTCTCTGCGATACATTTTGCTTCGGCATTGATTTGTCCGGTTTATGAAGTGGAAGTCCTCCTGTATTTCGCTGTGGTATTGTCTTTTAACAGTTTTTTGTATTCTTCCTTCTGTAACTTGTAATGATTGTTAGTTTTGTCGGCTGGGATAAACATGTTTTCAGACTGTTTGATACATTTAGCATCTTTGCGTAGCTTATTTAAATCCAGATTGATGAAATGATTAAGTTTGAAGAAGATCTGCTACATGTTATCGAGAACATAAAATTAAGGAACATCAAATGTCAATTTTTAAATAAGCTACGCAAAGATGCTAAATGTATCAAACAGTCTGAAAACATGTTTATCCCAGCCGACAAAACTAACAATCATTACAAGTTACAGAAGGAAGAATACAAAAAACTGTTAAAAGACAATACCACAGCGAAATACAGGAGGACTTCCACTTCATAAACCGGACAAATCAATGCCGAAGCAAAATGTATCGCAGAGAAACTTCAACTGGATGATAGAATTGAAACACTTGCGCAGAAACCAGCATTCATTACAATCAAGGACCATAAAGATAACTTTCCCAACCACGTTCAATGTAGACTAATCAACCCCGCAAAAAGTGAAATCGGAATTGTAAGTAAAACCATACTCGACCGCATTAACAAGGACATTATCAAGGCCACTAATACCTATCAATGGAAAAACACTAATTCTGTCATTGAATGGTTCACATCTATTACCAATAAGCAATCATGCTCTTTCCTCACGTTTGATGTAGTTGAATTCTACCCATCAATCACCCAGAAACTTCTACATGAAGCACTTGACTTCGCATCAAATTTTACAGATATCAAGAACGAAGAAAAGGAAATAATTATGCATACAAAGAAAACCCTACTTTTCCACGATGATTCACCATGGCACAAGTCTAACCCGCCCTACCTATTTGATATTACTATGGGCTGCTATGACGGAGCAGAAACTTGCGAACTTATAGGCACCTACTTACTTAGTAAAGTCAAACATATGTTTGATAATGAGGTAGGATTATACAGGGATGATGGCCTAGCTGTACTCCGTAACCATTCACCATCGAAAGCCAACAAAGTAGCCAAGCAGCTAACTTCAGAATTTAAGAAACTCGGCCTTAGAATCACCACCGACCAAGGTATCAAAATTGTCAACTTCCTTGATGTCACTTTCAACTTGCGTGACGAGTCATACCGACCGTACACAAAACCAAATAACACCACCCACTACGTCAACAAGAAATCAAACCATCCTAAAGCCATAATTAAGACCATACCCAGCTCGGTAAACCAACGACTATCCAACATTTCCAGTGATGAACAACTATTCGACGCCACTACATCATCCTACCAAGATGCACTCAATGAAGCAGGATATAATCACACCCTCAAATTTGACCAAACAAGACACACTCAACACAAGCGGAATCGCAGCCGTAATATAACTTGGTTCAACCCACCTTACAGTAAACACGTTTCAACAAACATCGGTAGAAAATTTCTCAACCTCATCGACAAGCATTTCCCTATATCCAGTGTACTGCATAAAATCTTCAACCGTAATAATACCAAAGTGAGCTATAGTTGCATGGACAACATGGGTAAATTAATCAGCGGTCATAATAAAGCCATACTTTCAAAAGCTAAGCAAACACAACAAAATACCTGTAACTGCAGAAAACCAAAGGAGTGCCCTCTCGCAGGAAAATGCCTCATAAAAAGCGTTGTTTACAAAGCAACAGTCACCACTAATCAAGATCACAAATCATACATAGGCGTTAGTGACACAGAATTCAAAAGCAGGTTTAACAACCACAAGTCTTCATTTAAACTTGATCACAAGAAGAAAGACACTGCACTCAGTAAATACATTTGGCACCTAAAAGACAGCAACATTAATTACGACGTACACTGGTCAGTTCTCAAGCAGGCTTCCTCATACTCTAACGTTACCAAACGATGTCAACTATGCCTCTGGGAAAAATATTTTATTATAACTGCCGACAAATCAACGAACTTGAACAGCAGAACTGAATTAATCAGTAAATGCCGGCACGCTAACAAGTTCTTACTTAATAATACGTAACCTTTGTTGTCAATCTTTTTGTGTACACACAGCCATCAGTGAACACACACAAGTTATGTACATAATGCAGGATGTATAGCTAACGAATACTATTAAACCACACTATTACACCTGACGATCCTTCGGGTGAAACGGTCCGTAGTGTAATTCCACTATGTAATATCAGACTCGTCTTCTTTCATTTTTATGTATGATAGCTCTCCAAGGTGATCGAGCACTCTACTTGGCGAAAGAAGAATGAAATTATATGTATATATATATATATATATATATATATATATATATATATATATATATATATATATATATTATATATATATATATATATGTGTGTGTGTGTGTGTGTGTGTGTGTGTGTGTGTATGAAAATTTCTTGTGGTGTGCATACGTTTTTCAACTTATTTGAGTTTCACACTCCAATAGAGGGCGACATGACATCAAAAAGGTGCCAAATGAAAATGTGTGAATGTTTTCACACATTTTCAGACAATTCTGCCGACCTGAGGACTAGCGTTAAATTGAACCATATTAAAACCAGGGGTCTTGAAGACTCATTAAAGCAGTTTCACTTTGAGGACCCAAAATAAGACCTCGGAACTCGGTCAGGTCCCCGGAAGACGGCTGTGTATTCAAATGTTGGTCCTCAGATTGATAGCAATGCAAAGTACACACAAACACACACACACAAACACACACACACACACACACACACAGACACACACACACACACACTTTGTCATGCCTTATTAGTTTATAGTTGTGCTTAAGATTGATGTAAAGTTACACACATACAAATTAGTAAACCTACTTCATTTGATATTTTATTTTATCAATTTAAAATGAAGATGTTACATCTACATATATTAGCATAACCTAAATGCCAAAAAAATTGTCCCATAATAATGAGAAAATCGCAAAAACAATGGTCAATATTATGTATAAAGACATTTTATTTACATAAACAGGTATGCATTTGTCATATTACTAAGTATGCTGTGGAGTAAAACTTTTTATACACTGATGTCTAGTCTAATGGTAAATGCATATACACTGTATTGTGGCTAGACTGAAGTAGAAGTCAAACATGGTATCGGAATATATTCATATACATCAAGTACAGGTTAACAATTCGTTTCTGATTTGACAGCCCTGTGTAAACACAATGTAAGGTCATGATGACTAGCTTGATCAGAACATAAGGCTGGCGTAGTTATAACCTATTTCTAGGTGCCATCAGATGCTGGTAAAATGTTTATGTCAGCTTCGTATATAAGAACTGGACTGAATTAAAGCTAGTCTACATGTACCAGTACATGCAATGTACTTGCCAAGTCACAAGGCCAATATTGACCAATCTGGCACTAGTCAAGTCAATAGGGCAATATTGACCAGTACTGCACTTGCACTAGTCAAGTCAATAGGGCAATACTAACCAGTACAGCACTAGTCAAGTCAATACGGCAATATTGACTAGTACTGCACAAGTCAAGTCAGTAGGCCAATATTGACCAATCTGGCACTAGTCAAGTCAGTAGGCCAATATTGACCAATACTGCACTAGTCAAGTCAGTAGGGCAATAGTGACCAATACTGCACTAGCTGAGTTAGTAGGGCAATATTGACCAATACTGCACTAGCCGAGTCAGTAGGGCAATATTGACCAATACTGCACTTGCCGAGTTAGTAGGGCAATATTGACCAATACTGCATTAGCCGAGTTAGTCGAGCAATACTGACCAATATTGCACTAGTCAAGTCAGTAGGCCAATATTGACCAATACTGCATAAGCCAAGTCAGTAGGGCAATATTGACCAATACTGCACTAGTCAAGTCAGTAGGGCAATATTGACCAATACTGCACTAGCTGAGTTAGTAGGGCAATATTGACCAATACTGCACTTGCCGAGTTAGTAGGGCAATATTGACCAATACTGCACTAGCCAAGTTAGTCGAGCAATACTGACCAATATTGCACTAGCCGAGTTAGTAGGGCAATATTGATCAATATTGCACTAGCCAAGTCAGTAAGCCAATATTGACCAGTACTGCATAAGCCAAGTCTAGTCAAGACTAGTCTAGTCATGTATTGTCCATGACTAAAATATATACAGCTGTCCTACAGACCAATTAATAATAAAATACACCAAAGGCTGCTGCTACACAAAATAAGGAATCCTGGAAAGAAATGAGAGAAAAGAAATAAGAAACAGCATAATACATTGGTCAATAATTGTACACACATTTACAGGTGTCTCAACTCAATATAATATTTGACAATTGTTCGTATAGGCTTGGCTTTATCAAAAGTCAACCTTTCTTGCAAACATTTTAAGCAATCAGAATACATCATTTTGAAAACGTTGCATAAAATCATTTTTAGTACCATATTTGACTATAGTTGTTAACAAATGTATTATGTATGTTAGTTATATATACTTACATTCATAAATATATCTTGTGCATAATTGTCTGTGTCAGAGTCCCAAAAACATCGACATGCCATCCTGTGAAAAGACAAATACATTTTTTAATTTGCCTACACGAATACAACATTAAACATATCCACGGAGATCTCTCTTCTTAACGTCTAACCTATGTTTATAATTCTTATTGTTGGCAGGTAACATTCACTAGTCAAGTCACCTGTATACATGTCATTCGACTGGCATAACTGATGTCATTTTATTGGCATATCTGATATCATTTGATTGGCATATCTGACTTCATGCAATCGGCATCTGACTTCATGCAATTGGCATATATGACAACACGTGATTTGCATATCTGACATTTGATTTGCATATCTGACATCATTTGGTGTGCATAACTTACATCATTTGATTTGTATATTCAGTCATTTAATTTACATTTATAACTGTTTAGACATTTAGAGGAATAATTGAAGTATTACTCACTTGACACCTTCACCTCTTTGTTCACCTATTGCAACTTGAACAATGTATTTATACCTCTCCATCCCTTGATCTGTATTACAAAAAAAATGATATTGTTCATATCAGTCAATCAATCAATCAATCAATCAATTATTCATTCAATCAATCAATCAATCAATCAATCAATCAATCAATCAATCAATCAGTGAAATTATAAACTGTCAGTTTCAACTATGATGTAGAGTTCAAAGGAGTAGTAGAGTTAGAATATTCAGGAGAATTTTAACTTCAAGTGTGTTCATGTCATCATATTGTACATTTTGTATGTAAGTGTTACTTCATCTCACTAAACTACACTGTATGTAAGTGTTACTTCATCTCACTAAACTACACTGTATGTGAGTGTTACTTCATCTCACTAAACTACACTGTATGTGAGTGTTACTTCATCTCACTAAACTACACTGTATGTGAGTGTTACTTCATCTCACTAAACTACATTGTATGTGAGTGTTACTTCATCCCACTAAACTACACTGTATGTAAGTGTTACTTCATCTCACTAAACTACACTGTATGTAAGTGTTACTTCATCTCACTAAACTACACTGTATGTGAGTGTTACTTCATCTCACTAAACTACACTGTATGTGAGTGTTACTTCATTCCACTAAAACTACACTGTATGTAAGTGTTACTTCATCTCACTAAACTACACTGTATGTAAGTGTTACTTCATCTCACTAAACTACACTGTATGTAAGTGTTACTTCATTCCACTAAACTACACTGTATGTGAGTGTTACTTCATCCCACTAAACTACACTGTATGTAAGTGTTACTTCATTCCACTAAACTACATTGTATGTGAGTGTTACTTCCTCTCACTAAACTACACTATATGTAAGTGTTACTTCATCTCACTAAACTACACTGTATGTAAGTGTTACTTCATCTCACTAAACTACACTGTATGTAAGTGTTACTTCATCTCACTAAACTACACTGTATGTAAGTGTTACTTCATCTCACTAAACTACACTGTATGTAAGTGTTACTTCATCCCACTAAACTATACTGTGTTACTTCATCTCACTAAACTACATTGTATGTGAGTGTTACTTCATCCCACTAAACTACACTGTATGTAAGTGTTACTTCATCCCACTAAACTACACTGTATGTAAGTGTTACTTCATCCCACTAAACTACATTGTATGTAAGTATTACTTCATCTCACTAAACTACACTGTATGTAAGTGTTACTTCATCCAACTAAACTACACTGTATGTAAGTGTTACTTCATCTCACTAAACTACACAGTATGGAAGTGTTACTTCATCTCACTAAACTACACTGTATGTAAGTGTTACTTCATCTCACTAAACCACATTGCATGTGAGTGTTACTTCATCTCACTAAACTACACTGTATGTAAGTGTTACTTCATCTCACTAAACTACACTGTATGTAAGTGTTACTTCATCCCACTAAACTATACTGTATGTGTTACTTCATCTCACTAAACTACATTGTATGTGAGTGTTACTTCATCCCACTAAACTACACTGTATGTAAGTGTTACTTCATCCCACTAAACTACATTGTATGTAAGTATTACTTCATCTCACTAAACTACACTGTATGTAAGTGTTACTTCATCCAACTAAACTACACTGTATGTAAGTGTTACTTCATCTCACTAAACTACACAGTATGGAAGTGTTACTTCATCTCACTAAACTACACTGTATGGAAGTGTTACTTCATCCCACTAAACTACACAGTTTGGAAGTGTTACTTCATCCCACTAAACCACATTGCATGTAAGTGTTACTTCATCTTAATGATATGAACAAAAATTACTACAAATATTGATTCTATTAGAGCTAGGAGGGCTTTGGTTTTTGATTTGGCAATTGTAACATATACCTACATGTGTACTGACATACATGTATATCTTTCTTTGTATATTGTGTTGTGGTTTTCTTACCTTTCAATCTCTGTTTGATTTCATCCGATATACTTTTACACCAGTTTGTTGTTTCTTCACCATCATACTGTCTGTCATTTAACATTTCATGCAACACTGTATGAATCACTTCTTTAACAATGACTGGTCGAAACCTACAACAAATAGTGACAAAGTGTTGATATAATAAATATTGACAAACAATTTATAGTTAGACAAAATGCATTATAATTTGTATAGAACTTTACAATTGTGGAATTTACAAATGTATAAAAATGTGAATATGGGCTTCTAGTATATTAAACATTGATAAGTTTCTAGTAGATTGTACATTGATAAGTTTCTAGTGGATTGTACATTGATAAGTTTCTAGTAGATTGTACATTGATAAGTTTCTAGTGGATTGTACATTGATAAGTTTCTAGTAGATTGTACATTGACAAGTTTCTAGTACATGTAGCTTGTACATTAATAAGTTTCTAGTAGATTGTACATTGATAAGTTTCCAGTAGATTGTACATTGATAAGTTTCCAGTAGATTGTGAATTGATAAGTTTCTAGTAGATTGTACATTGATAAGTTTCTAGTAGATTGTACATTGATAAGTTTCTAGTGGATTGTACATTGATAAGTTTCTAGTAGATTGTACATTGATAAGTTTCTAGTAGATTGTACATTGATAAGTTTCTAGTGGATTGTACACTGATAAGTTTCTAGTAGATTGTACATTGATAAGTTTCTAGTAGATTGTACATTGATAAGTTTCTAGTAGATTGTACATTGATAAGTTTCTAGTGGATTGTACACTGATAAGTTTCTAGTAGATTGTACATTGATAAGTTTCCAGTAGATTGTGAATTGATAAGTTTCCAGTAGATTGTGAATTGATAAGTTTCCAGTAGATTGTGAATTGATAAGTTTCTAGTGGATTGTACATTGATAAGTTTCCAGTAGATTGTACATTGACAAGTTTCCAGTAGATTGTACACTGATAAGTTTCCAGTAGATTGTACACTGATAAGTTTCTAGTAGATTGTACATTGACAAGTTTCTAGTAGATTGTACACTGATAAGTTTCCAGTAGATTGTACATTGATAAGTTTCTAGTAGATTGTACATTGATAAGTTTCCAGTAGATTGTACATTGATAAGTTTCCAGTAGATTGTACACTGATAAGTTTCTAGTAGATTGTACATTGACAAGTTTCTAGTAGATTGTACACTGATAAGTTTCTAGTAGATTGTACATTGACAAGTTTCTAGTAGATTGTACACTGATAAGTTTCCAGTAGATTGTACATTGATAAGTTTCCAGTAGATTGTACATTGATAAGTTTCCAGTAGATTGTACATTGATAAGTTTCCAGTAGATTGTACACTGATAAGTTTCTAGTAGACTGTACATTGATAAGTTTCCAGTAGATTGTACATTGATAAGTTTCCAGTAGATTGTACATTGATAAGTTTCCAGTAGATTGTACATTGATAAGTTTCTAGTAGATTGTACATTGATAAGTTTCCAGTAGATTGTACATTGATAAGTTTCTAGTAGATTGTACATTGATAAGTTTCTAGTAGATTGTACATTGATAAGTTTCTAGTAGATTGTACATTGATAAGTTTCTAGTGGATTGTACATTGATAAGTTTCCAGTAGATTGTACATTGATAAGTTTCTAGTAGATTGTACATTGATAAGTTTCCAGTAGATTGTACATTGATAAGTTTCTAGTAGATTGTACATTGATAAGTTTCCAGTAGATTGTACATTGATAAGTTTCTAGTAGATTGTACATTGATAAGTTTCTAGTAGATTGTACATTGATAAGTTTCCAGTAGATTGTACATTGATAAGTTTCTAGTAGATTGTACATTGATAAGTTTCTAGTAGATTGTACACTGATAAGTTTCTAGTAGATTGTACACTGATAAGTTTCTAGTAGATTGTACATTGATAAGTTTCTAGTGGATTGTACATTGATAAGTTTCTAGTGGATTGTACATTGATAAGTTTCTAGTGGATTGTACACTGATAAGTTTCTAGTAGATTGTACATTGATAAGTTTCTAGTGGATTGTACATTGATAAGTTTCTAGTAGATTGTACACTGATAAGTTTCTAGTAGATTGTACACTGATAAGTTTCTAGTGGATTGTACATTGATAAGTTTCTAGTGGATTGTACATTGATAAGTTTCTAGTAGATTGTACATTGATAAGTTTCTAGTAGATTGTACATTGACAAGTTTCTAGTAGATTGTACACTGATAAGTTTCTAGTAGATTGTACATTGATAAGTTTCTAGTGGATTGTACATTGATAAGTTTCTAGTAGATTGTACATTGATAAGTTTCTAGTAGATTGTACATTGATAAGTTTCTAGTAGATTGTACATTGATAAGTTTCCAGTAGATTGTACATTGATAAGTTTCCAGTAGATTGTACATTGATAAGTTTCTAGTATATTGTACACTGATAAGTTTCTAGTAGATTGTACATTGATAAGTTTCTAGTGGATTGTACATTGATAAGTTTCCAGTAGATTGTACATTGATAAGTTTCTAGTAGATTGTACATTGATAAGTTTCTAGTAGATTGTATAATGATAAGATGATAATTATATACATCATACATGTGCATGTTTAATTATTTATTCCAATATACATCAGTAATTTATCTCCTTTTTAGTTTGTATAAATTAGTTCATACACATCTGTACATCGTACATTGTACTTTTGTATTGGTTTATTTTTCACGTTGTTCCCATAAAACACTATCAAATGCTTGTTTTTATGTTGAAATATACCAGTAGTCTTACTTTTTCAATCTTTATTTGATTCTAGAACAAAGAAGTGTGGCATGAAAGCAATTTGATTTTTAAATGAATTTTTTTTTTTTTTGATATTTAACAAAAAATGAATTCATTGTCACCAGTGATATATAAATGTTTTTTGCCAAATACTATTACATATTTTGGTACTAAGACATGTATTTGTATATGTGTACTATCTAACAAGAGTCAAAGTAACAAATACATGTACCAGTAGGCACAGTACTCGAAAGGGCTTTCTCACTGAACAGACATCAACCCATTTAATAACAATACATGTACTTGGTATTGATATTAGAGACTCAGCAATAGAGTGACAGCCTTGCAAACCAAATTTCTTTATAAATCTGAATCCATGATTTCTTCACATCACAAATCATATATGTACATGTATATCCCCTGATTGTACTGGCATTGCAGCTGGCTACTTACTATTGGTGGGGGAGGGGGGGGGGGTGTCAAGAAACTTCTACAAAATCTGACTCTCCACAGAATAAAATCTACAATTTGTGACTAGTGGCTGAAACTCAATCATGTATGAAAGACTGGTCCATGGCAGAAGTTGGTGATGGCCTTGTGTCCTAGCTGGTCAAAGTGACAGAAGTTGGTGATGGCTATGTGTTCCAGTCAGCCAAAGTGGCAGACGTTGGAGGTGGCTATGTGTCCCATAAGGATTGGCGATTGTTTCATTGATAATTTACAAAATGAAAACCTAATAACAATCCAAACTCATGTCATAACAATTACAATGTACAGTATGGATACCATCAACATTGATGATAAACTACAGTACAGTTACTAGCAGAAAATGCCCACTTACATACATGTACATGTATAGATGAAAGATACAATTTTAAACATTAAGAATTTGCTCCAAAGTCTGAGGCCTCACCAAGGAAACAACTTTACTCAGTGCAGCACTTTGACATGTACATGTATTTATAGTCTAGTTCCTGACGACTGTGTTCCAATTTACACTACGTTAATCTTCACATATAACAGTAATGTATGAAGATAACGTACTGTAAATCAGAAAACAGTCATCAGGAACTAGAGTAATGTATCTGTTGCAAGAGATAAACAAGCGACCTATCGGTCAGAATAGCTCCGCTGTTTTTTTTTTAATTTAATTTTTTATTTTGGTGACATGTAGAAGTGGTTCAGGTCTTCAGCTCTTCGAGTCACTATGCAGTTTTGTTTTAGTGATGCAATAAAGTGGTTAGTGGTTTCATATGATGTCTCACTATAAAACACATTTTACACAGAAGTTGGTAATGTATTGTACTTTTATACCATAGTCACCATTTTATAACAAAAATCTACTGTTATGAAAAATTGCACAAAATCTCAGAAAAAAATGACTGGGAAATGCACACAAAAAAAAGAAAAAAAGAGGATTTTGAGGTTGGCTATAAGTAATTCCAGTGTCTTACAGCTGTAACCCTGGAAAATTTTAATGAAGAATGAAATAAACTAGGGATCTAAAATAATTTTGAGGCAATTTGAATTTCAATTTTCTAACAAATTTACAAAGTCAACAACATTCAACTTGTTCTAGTTGTGGTAGATATATATAGGGAAGAAATGTATTAATCGCCATCTTAGTTTCCGTACGGCGACAATCTCAAGTACCCGGAAGAGAGTCATTCTCAGCCATACGTTACAGTGGTAACACTCGTTCATGTTCGGTTACCTTTCACAAAGAAAACACAACGAAATGGTTGAAATGATCTTTTTTTTAATTTCTTTTCATCACAACAACAAAATCTGCGTGATCAAAAGTGTTGTAAACTAAACCAGAAAGAATTATCGGACTGGCTAAACTTCCCGATGAACTGGAAGGTCCTACTACTTCCAAGTAAGCCTCGATATAGCTGCAATAATTGTAGCGTCTTGTTGCGGTTTTGTGGGTTTTTTCGTCTGTTTTGGTGACTTTTTAAGTTTTTGTGTTTAACCCGCACGTTAGGTGCGGGTTAAACACAAAAACTTAAAAAGTCACCAAAACAGACGAAAAAACCCACAAAACCGCAACAAGACGCTACAATTATTGCAGCTAGCCTCGATAGTACTATAGTACGTGAGAAAATCGTCTCAAACTAGCTATACAACTTTCAAAATATAACTTTACATGTCTTCATTTGTTAGAGTTATACAATTCAAGACGGGTTTTCACTCGAAAACAACAATTCTGTGAATAATGACACTCTGAACGCAGCGATTTCTCGGACGATGTTACCACTGTAACGTATGGCTGACAACGACTTGCTTCCGGGTTAGTCCCTCGTGCATACGGGTGGATTGTCGGCGATTAATACATACATGTACATCGTCTGATATTTTAATTCACAGTGTTTTTTGTGACCGACGCCTGTCAGCAGACTCTGCCATTTTTTTCATCATTCCATTTTATTTAAACTTTGTACTTGACATCTGCAATATTTATAATTCTCAACAAAATACCTCAACATGCCTCACTTCGCTCGTACTCAAAGCAGCCCCGCACGTAGTCCTGCTTGCATACGGAGGAATTCGGGACTCGATTCTGACAATTGTCCCTCCCCCTCCGGTGTTTAGAGTCAAGTCAGTAATACAGACTCGTGCACCCGAGGACTACCCCGCGCGGTATGATCACTGACACTGATGACATGATGAGAGAGAACCTTTTCGGATTTACATGTAAAACGGGGAAAGATACGCAAAACATAATGCAAAGTCTGAAGCCAAATTAAAGTTGTAATTATTTTGATTATTCTAACTTGCCAAATATTTGCATTTTGGAAAGGCAAGACACGTTCATGTCGTTTAACTTTAATGTGAACTGTCGGCCATATTTAAACTTCAACCGCATGCCTGGCATGCCCTTCCTTACGCAAGTTGTCTGAATTCTGGTTCACTGTCATTCAAAATTGCACGACAATATAGAATTAACCACAAGTTACATGTTATCTGAAAACATCACACTTTTATAGTGGGTCTGAAGTGTGATTTTAGTGAGTACTAAGAACGTCCTGTGTTGATACTCAAGATACTTGCTGTGGAAAATCGCTCGGTCGAATGAGGTCACCTTCAACTTCTGGTCGAATCAGGATAGAGTATGCAAATGAGGATGTTGCGGATTGGCTGATGATGTAGAAGGGTGCAGAATTGGATTTGAAGTTTACAACCCTGTTTCGAACAAACGCTTGTCATTTGGGTGCCCAATGCGTAGAATTATTACTATAGCACGTATTACATTGCTTGTTTGACGTCAATAGTGTCTTTTGAAAAGTGGCAGTTTACTTAAAGTCTCGTCGACTGATTTCCAATATGGCGTCGGTCATTATGCTCATTAACATATTCATTTTCTTTTCAAATTACAAAAAAAAAATCATAAAAAATAAAAATGAGGATGTGCTGACTTGAAATTAACAAATCTGAGTAAGCTACCCCCTGCGCATCAACACACCAGATATCAAAGCAATCTAATAAGAGGTTTTCAAGGAGTTGATGAAAATGACATTTTATGAAAAAAAATCATAAAAAATTGAAAATGGCACAGATCAACTTGGCATGAACAAATCTGAATAGCCTCCCCCCAGGGAACATGCACACCAAATATCGAAGAATTCCGACTGTCACTTATGGAGTAGATAGTAAAAATATAAAAGTTTGACGGACACCTATGATTCACTCTACTCTCTATACCTCAATACCCACCTATACCTAAAGCTACGCTTTCAGCTTTCGCTGACAGCGGAGCTAAAAAGTCACTATCTTCAGCCTTACTAACAGATGACACGACAATCTACTACATTGTACCTAGGCTGAACACTTGTGGAAGCACACTCTGTGTATAGTCTAGTTCCTATACGGTATCGTTACGATTTACACATAGAGACCACACTAACTCTGTGTTAGAACTGTGAGATGAGTCTTCCAATTTGTATCCAAGTACAATACTACAAATTACAATCTCAACCCAATTAGTAGTTTCATTTTCTATATCTGTCCTGTTGACGTTGTTATTCATTTGCTGAAATAAACTAATACATCTAATCTAATTATTTAATGCATTGGTAGTGCTGCTTGCAGACAGAGTCAGGGCTCGATTCTGACATGTCCCTTCTAAGTTCTATATGGAATGAGTCCACACTTTGCGTCTGCAAGTAGGACTGTGATAATGATTGATATACACATTGGTAGACGCCATAATTGAAACTTACTTATGAAGAAAATTCGGCCTTATTGTGTAAGTATTTTCAGCCTGGGGTTCCTCTATCACCACTTGCTCTTCCTCCGTCATTGTGAAGGTGTGTGTATCTCTTGAAGTTCCCAGTATATGAATGTTAGATTTTACGTCAAACGGTTCAACAACACACAATGTACACTCTAATGGCCGCCTTGACAACAGACAACAATTTGAACACTTAGGCTGGTCTCAAAAGACACATGCACCTCTTGTTATTGTGTTTTCGGTCATTTGTCCGTGTTTGTTGGACGAAAGTTGAACTTGACAGTGCTGTCTATTTGTGAAAGGAAACCGAATAAAAGAAAATGGGATTGAACGAAATACGCGGACGAGTGACCACAAAGAATGAATAATGTTGACGTACTTTAACGAGTGATCCAGGTGGTCTCTTAGAGGTCAGAAAGTAATATGGCGGTTGGTTATCATCAACACACTCGAACTTGCTGCTGTTAAAAAATAATGGTCCATGACAATAATAATTCATAGTGCAAATTGAATACTCTGCCAAAAATAAAATGATAGCATGCAAATCCATACAAATTAAGTGAAAAGTAATTACAATCGCATAATTTCAACCTACCAATGAAGTATGTGATTTGCCGAACGCGCCTTCGCGTTCGTACCCATTTGATATCGGAAGGCTTCGAATCTGAAGATGAACGTGTGAGGCTATCATCATATTCATATTGAGCGTAGAGGTCAACTTTTGAAAGTGAAGATGAATATGAATATGATGGTAGCTTCACACTCGTCTGTTGAAAGGGAGATATTGCTCTGTTTACTTATATAACTTGTGACTTGTATATGTATGCACTAAATATGAGGTGAGTACTTGTGTTCACTTAGACTGTGTAGACAAACTAGAAACGCTACGCCTTCCATTGCCGATTTTCAAATCGTGGTACGAAGACTGGTGATTGCTTTCAATGTATGATTGTTTTTAAACCAGGTACTGCTGTCGACGCGACAAGTACGTAATTAATGTCAGTAGTAAAGGGGGAGGTGATGCGATCTACCACGTTTTCGCAAGGGCACCACACTGTATCCGTGGATTTTTATAGGTACAAGAAGTGAAAGAGTTTGTTTGTGTTATGGGTATTCGATGACTGACATCAACTTAAAAAATAGGAAGTCGCTAGAATGGCATTTGCTCTATAAATCGAGTCACGTACACAAACGTAGACACAGAAGTAAAATCGATATGTAAACTGTTTATAGTTCATAGTTATACACAAAGTCGATTGTTACGAATTTGGTCGTTCTAATTTCATACCGCTTGAAAGACGGTAGAGAAAGGAAAGAACAAGATCACAATTTAAGTTAGAAAAAAAGCTGTAGAGATAGCTGTCACAGTAATTGTGGTTCTTTGAAAGTGGTGAGACAAATTTTTATCATGTGTCATGTGTACAGCGTAGACAGACGGGAAGTGACTTAGTGCTAACATAACATAGACCCCTATAGTGTTGAGTTTCGATATGCTTTCGTCGCGTGACTTTCAATGTCAGTATAACAAACGCCACCAACGTTCAACATTATGACTTGTAGTTCATAATAAATGCGAATTAAATGAAAATGAGGTATGAGTCATCGTCTTGTATTGACAGTACAGGCTGCCAACTCGACTTGTATTTGATTCATCTGTATATTTTGGATTATCTCACCAATTCGCCACCATTTGTATGTTGTCAGTGTCACCTAACATGCCAGCAGGGGCAGTGGAACAACTACATAGAGTGTCTAGTGAGCAATGTCCTACATCAAATAGGACCTCTGTAGGCTGTAATACAACTCATTTGAATTCAGTAGCAATGGACAAATATGACGACTATGGAATTCATGATAATCTAAGTGTGCTCAAGATAGGTCGACAGTACCATTCAGGATCGGATTCTGATCTCTCATCTCCAACTATTGAATATGAAAACCAGAAAACAGGAGAAGCTAAGTATGGTAATGATCAGATCTCATTTACATACTAAAATTTACATCCACATCTATTTTATATCCCAATCTTGATATCCAAGGCATGGTTATGTTTTTACTACACAAGAAGGAAACAGAATATTATTTACACACAAGCTCATTAATATTGAATTTATCAATACATCTGTACATGATACCTTCTATGTTCTTTATGCTTGTTTTCGATTTAAATGTTGAAAAATCAACAAATTGACAATATGACAGGTTGATAGCAATTACATGTATGGCCATGGATTGCACACAGTGTACATACATGTAGTTAGTTGAGGTCAAAGTAATACATCAGCTTGAATTGTGGGAGGGGTTTCATATAATGACATAATGTAAGTGCACTTAGGAGGGGGGGGGGGGTCGTCAAGTGAGCTCCAATAGCAAGCAGATGTTTGGTTTTTGAAACCTATACTATAATAATAATACTAATAATTCATAAAATGTAAATGTATTTATGTGAGAGATGAAAGTAGTAAGCACTCTTCTGTACTTGGTGAATTACAAATTGAATTCATATTATCTTAAACATATGTCCTTGATTGTCGCATCTATCATTACAAATGATGAAACACTGGAATGATTTACCTGTTATGTCAAATGATGAAACACGGTGAAATTATGAAATTTAATGGGGATGCATGTGGGGAGTATAGATGAAGCATATAATGATCTCATCAGTGATATGCAAATTGGGTATAAAAATGTAAATTTTAGTCAAAAATTTATATCTCAAAAATAACTTTGTCAATGAGACTAAAATTTGGTGAGATGTTTCTAGAAGTGTTATTCTGCAGATTTTCTTCAAAACATTTTGATGCAATTGGCCCAAGCAACCATGCCCATGCCCTCAGCAACAACCAAATGGCAGTATATTTTGCTGAAATAACAACATCATGTGGTAGAGGCAAGTGAGTAAACATTCAAAAAAGTATGTAAATATCCCTAGCAACCATGACCATGCCCATAACAACAGCCAAATGGCTGTGTATTTCACAAAGATAACAGGGATTAAGAAACAATTGAACATTCAAAAAATGTTATATATAAATTTGCCTAGCAACAAGACCACGCCCATAGCAACAACCAAATAATCATGTATATTGCAAAGATAACAGGAATTGAAAGACAAATGAACATTCAAAAAATGTAATTGTAAATTTGCATAGCAACAAGACCACGCCCATAGCAACAGCCAAATGATCACATATATTGCAAAGATAACAGGAATTGAAAGACAAATGAACATTCAAAAAACTGTATGCAAATGTGCCTAGCAACAAGACCATGCCCAGAGCAACAGCCAAATGATCACATATATTGCAAAGATAACAACAGGGATTAATAGACAAATGAATAAACATTCAATAAATGTATGCAAATATATCTAGCAACATGACCATGCCCATAGCAACAGCCAAACGATCGCGTATATTTCAAAGATAGCAACATGGTTGGATAGGCAACTGGATAGTCATTGAGCAAATGAACACCTATTGTTAGCATGGACTAGCATATGGATAAACATTTTTAAAAACTGTACAGTGGTGGTATTTTTAAAAATTGTACACGACATCCACATCATTGTATCTTTATATCAGTTGTGAAATATATGGATTAGCATTCCTGAAATGTAAAAAACAAGGATCAGTAGTGCTATAGGCATGGTGTGGTGTCTGTCCGTGTGTGTCTGTCCGTGTGTGTGTGTGTGTGTGTGTGTATGTGTGTGTGTGTGTGTGTGTGTGTGTGTGTGTGTGTGTGTGTGTGTGTGTGTGTGTGTGTGTGTGTGTGTGTGTGTGTGTGTGTGCGCGCGCGTGCATGGATAACTTAAATTCATAAACCACCACACCGATTGCTCTTGTATTTGGTGGGGTCATTAATTTTGGTGTCTAGTTGGGAAATTATTCAAAGCAAAATCATGGCATCAGAGATGTGTGTTTTGGGTCAAAAAATGTGATTTTTGGTCACAAAACTTAAACTCCAAACTACTGGACAGTTTAGTCTGAAATTAAGTAGGAATGTTCTTGGGGGTGTGTTGATTGAGAATTGTTCATGTCATGATGATTCCATCAGTGATATGGATATTAGTAGGCCTTAAAATGTGTCATTTTGGTCAAAAATCTTTAATTCCAAAACTACAGAGCACATTGGGCTAAAATTTAACAGGAATGCATCTAAGAATGTGTAGATGAAGAGTTAGTGAGGACATAATGATCCCATCAGTGACAAGTGACATGCAAATTAGATCTTAAAATCTCATTTTTCATTTTAAAAATCGTTCATTCCAAAACTGCTTTGCAGATTGAACTGAAATTTAAAAGGGATGCCTCTGGGGACATGTAGATGAAGATTTATTGACGACATGATGATGTCATCAGTGGTATGCAAATTGAGTCTAAAAATATCATTTTTGGTCAAAACTTATATCTCCAAAAACTACATGTTGAATGGGGCTGAATTTTGATGGGGAGGTTTCTAGAGATGTTTTGCAGATATCGCTCACATCAATTTGACATAACTGGCCCTAGCAACCATGACCACACCCTTTATCAACAGCCAAATCATGATGTATATTGTAAACTCAACACCAGGGATTAATAGGCAAGTGTATAAACATTTTTAAAATGTCTGTAAATATGTCTAGCAACAAAACCATGCCCATATCATTATCGACAGTGAAATGGTGATGTATATTGAAAAAATAACAACATGGTTAAGCTAGTGAATAAACTTTCAAAAACTTGACATAATTGATCCAGCAATGAAGATACTGTTAATACCACTGAACAATAAAAGTTTGGTTTATATAAACATTAAAAAAATTGTATAAACTGAACAGTTGTGCTACATGTACAATGCCATTGGCAATATTTTTAGATTTTGCAATTTGTCTAAAATGATAAACTTGAATGTACCATATCAAATTTGTAATGAACTTGAATGGACCATATCAATTTGTAATGAACTTGAATGGACCATATCAATTTGTAATGAACTTGAATGTACCATATCAATTTGTAATGAACTTGGATGGACCATATCAATTTGTAATGAACTTGAATGGACCATATCAAATTTGTAATGAACTTGAATGGACCATATCAATTTGTAGTGAACTTGGATGGACCATATCAATTTGTATTGAACTTGAATGGACCATATCAATTTGTAATGAACTTGAATGTACCATATCAAATTTGTAATGAACTTGAATGGACCATATCAATTTGTAATGAACTTGAATGGACCATATCAATTTGTAATGAACTTGAATGTACCATATCAATTTGTAATGAACTTGGATGGACCATATCAATTTGTAATGAACTTGAATGGACCATATCAAATTTGTAATGAACTTGAATGGACCATATCAATTTGTAGTGAACTTGGATGGACCA
The DNA here is from genome assembly GCF_964340395.1 of Glandiceps talaboti. Taxonomy (NCBI): domain Eukaryota; kingdom Metazoa; phylum Hemichordata; class Enteropneusta; family Spengelidae; genus Glandiceps; species Glandiceps talaboti. The sequence continues at coordinate 22,686,325 of NC_135559.1, forward strand.
TATCAATTTGTATTGAACTTGAATGGACCATATCAATTTGTAATGAACTTGAATGGACCATATCAATTTGTAATGAACTTGGGTGGACCATCTCAATTTGTAGTGAACTTGGATGGACCATATCAATTTGTATTGAACTTGAATGGACCATATCAATTTGTAGTGAACTTGGATGGACCATATCAATTTGTAGTGAACTTGGATGGACCATATCAATTTGTAATGAACTTAAACGGACCATATCAATTTGTAGTGAACTTGGATGGACCATATCGATATGTAATGAACTTGAATGGACCATATCAATTTGTATTGAACTTGAATGGACCATATCAATTTGTATTGAACTTGAATGGACCATATCAATTTGTAATGAACTTGAATGTACCATATCAATGTGTAATGAACTTGAATGGACCATATCAATTTGTAATGAACTTGAATGGACCATATCGATATGTAATGAACTTGAATGGACCATATCAATTTGTATTGAACTTGAATGGACCATATCAATTTGTAATGAACTTGAATGTACCATATCAATTTGTAATGAACTTGAGTGGACCATATCAAATTTGTATTGAACTTGAGTGGACCATATCAATTTGTAATGAACTTGAATGGACCATATCAATTTGTAGTGAACTTGGATGGACCATATCGATTTGTAATGAACTTGAATGGACCATATCAATTTGTAATGAACTTGGATGGACCATATCAATTTGTAATGAACTTGGATGGACCATATCAATTTGTAATGAACTTGAATGGACCATGTCAATTTGTAATGAACTTGGATGGACCATATGAATTTGTAATGAACTTGAGTGGACCATCTCGGATGGACCACTCAAGTTCATACTGTCAATGGGTTTAATTTTAGCACAACTAAACTTTTAGGTTCAGTAGTGCTATAGGCATGGGAAAGTGTCTGTCTGTGTGGATGTGTGTGTATAAACAACTTAAGCTAAAAAACTGCAGGACTGATTGCCCTGATAGTTGGTGGGTGTACTACCTTGGGTGTCTAGTTGGAAAATTGTTCAAACCAACATTATCTTTATACTACTAGTATGTGATTTGGGTTTCAAAAAATGTGATTTTTAGTCAAAAAACTTAAACTAAAAACTACTGGGCAGATTGTTCTGAAATTTAGTGGGAACATTCTTAAGAGTGCTTAGATCAAGAAGTGTTCTTGATATGATCCCATCAGTGATATGCAAATTAGGTCTAAAATGTGTCTTTTGGAAGTTTTGGGTCAAAAATCTGTAATTCTAAATTACATTTAGTATATTGAGCTGACATTTTGTTGGGATGCATCTGGGCATGTGTAAATGAAGGTGAATTCACAACATGACAGGCCCATTGGCGATATGCAAATTAGGTCTACAAATCTCAATTTTGGTAAAAAAAACTTATGTCTTGAAAACTACATGGTGATTGGGGTTGAAACTTGCTAGGGATAGTTAGAGAAGTCGATAAACATCCAAAAAGTGAATGCAATTATGCCTAGCAACAAAAATATGCAAATAACTTATCATAAAAACTAAAACTAAAAGCTCCATCAACAATATTTTCAGGACAGATGCACTTTGGTATCGCAAATGTATGTACCAAGTTGTAATGAATTTGAAGCTTGCAATTTTTAGATAGAATTTTTAATCACATAAATGGCTAATTAGATGTAATATTCATGGCTGTTTACCAAAACTAATCAGTTCTACCGGTTACCCTATAGAACACATGCATCAAATTTCATTTGAATTTAACCAGTCGTTTTTAAGAAAATGGTGATACAGACAGACAGACAGCTAGACAGACAGACAGAAAGACACACACACTTTCTTATGGACGGCAAAAAGGCATTTATTTGCAACCAGCAAATTGGCCTGCACTGTGACCCACTGAGATGCAACTTGATGTTCAAAATAATTCTGCTGCTGAAAAATTCTCTAATTGTATATGATATTAAACTTAAAGCTAACCATAATGACATTACATATAAATTATATGTACCGATGTATTCCATCGTGGCCCTCAACCAATCAGAATTCTGTGACGTACTGCATGAACTATTCTGTCAAGACAGCTTAATGTAGAAGAAATCATATGATAACAGGCCTCAGGTAGTTACACTCTCAGTCTCTTGTTTGAAGACTTTGGCTTCCGACTCTTCCTTGGACAGTTTTTCATCAGTGGAAGTAAGTGTTTTTTTTTTACAGTTATCATTCAATCTTTTAATATGCTCAGCATACAAACAAACTTTTGTATTGTTGTATTTTACAATGTACAAAATTGTCAAGACCATTGTAGCATTACAGAATTGATACAGTGGATTCTTGTACACATACACATACATGTACATTTAGCTATATCCTGCTAACAAAATTGCTTTACAGTTGTACACTTGTAATTATCACTGTTATATTGTGTGCAACATGTACTTTAACTTGATATTGTAATGGTCATCCATTCACCAAATATGTCTAGCTATGGTCTTCCTGCATGTAAACAAGAAGGGTGAACAGGCAAGGGTTCTTGTAAAGGCAGTCCTGATAATCGTTATTTATATGTCCGAATACTTCAGTTTTCTACACATACATTTGTATGTACATGTATCTATTTTGTTATTCAGGTTATGTTGCGTGCTGTGATTCGTCATTTTCCACTACTGCCAAGGTCATCTTACTTAAAAAAAGGAATCACCAAATATCCCTACCTACATGTAAATGATGGTGTACAATACAGGAATGAAAGTACTAGGTAAGTAAAGCATAATATGTCAGTAGCAGCTGTGTAGTTTTTAAATTTCCCATTCCATCCTAAGACTAGGATTTCATACTTGGCTACATGTTCATCATAGGCTTTGCATATTTTATGTCTACATGTACAGTGTTTGTTCTTCGTCACCAGATCTTCAGGCATTCAAGCTTACCATGTATGATTCCAGTATTGTAGCTGGACTATAATTTGTAGTGCGTTTTTATCCATCCGTCTATATGTCTGTCAATATGTCCATCTGTCTGCATGTATGTCAGTATGTCTGTCAGTCTGTCAGTATGTCTGTCAGTCTGTCAATATGTCTGCCTGTCTGTAGATGTCTGTCTGTCTGTGTTTGTCTGTAAATATGTCCAACTATCAATATGTCTGTCTGCCTGTCTGTCAATATGTCTGCCAGTCTATATATCTGACTGTCTGTCCATCTGTACATCCATGTGTTCACCAGTTGATGGCCGTTTTCCCAATTTCTTGTCGTTGACAGTTATAGAATTCAGGAACTATGAAATGAATAAGAGCTCACCATGTCCATTTTATAATTTAAATTGCAATTAGTTTTGTTGTTCAATTATTTATAATACTTTATTGTGATTTTCAGATTTGACAATAATAATTATCCTATTGAAGTCCAGCAGTTCCAAAAACATCATGAGAAAGAAGCTGTGATGGTGCTAAGAGATACCTTCAGTCAACATGAACCAATGACACAACACTTGCAGCCACCAGTGGATGCACTGCAATGTCTTTGTGATATTGCCACCAAACGGGCACATCAAGATGGTATTTCAACTGTTGCCATTGATACCAAACATAACCGTGTTATTGGTTTCCAGGCATCTTTCCTTTTATCTGGAGGTTACCAAGTTAAAGATTTTGAAGAATCAAGAGCCACTAAGATGAAAACACTGGAACCGATCTTTAGCATCTTGGGACAGATGAAAGAAAGAATGGCACACTTGGATGAAATGAAGGAACATCAAGAAAAAGGACATTCCATAATGGAGTTATTTATGGTTGGTGTCCATGATGGTTACCATGGTCGTGGTGTCATGACACGCCTCGTAAATGAAAGTTTAGACCTTGGCAGATCTCGAGGGGCAAAGATGGTGTGTACTTCTTTAACTGGGCCAGTGTCTCAGCATATCTTTAAGAAATATCCTGATTTTCGACAAGTTGGGGAACTGATTCTATATTCTTCATTTGATATGAATGGTTATAAACCATTTGCTCGTATAGCACCGCAATTTGAGGGAGTCATGTTATGTATGAAAAGACTGTAAAACAGTTGATAGAGTGGCACACATTGTGCCACACACTGAGTTTCTAAATGCTTTACTTGATGAAACCTTGATAAGATACAAGTAAAGTATTACTAGTAAACTATAATTACATTGATGTATATCTTCTACATGTATAACAGTCATTACAACTGTCTTCTGACATTGTTACAACAGTTTATTACATACTAGGGATTCCTTGATAGTAATTAATATTTAACAAGAAGTATATAACTTCAGTAAGTAGAATACAATGTACTGTGCATACCTTTTGAACATGTAGCAAACTTATGAATTAATGCACAAAACATAAAATTAATCTTAATTGTGTCCCTGTAATTACTGTATATGATTTTTGTGTTGAACATATGTTGCTACATAGTACATAATATTGTTTACACAGTGTAGGTCACTGATAGGATGGATGTATCACTAAGAAGTTACAACATAACATGAAACACTATTTACAAATGTTAATGATTGAAATCATGGACAGGTACATGTATGTACAGTATAATGTGAATGGACACTACCAATCACATACTAGTACTTCCTTTATGGACACTACCAATCACATACTAGTACTTCCTACTATGTGGACACTACCAATCACATACTAGTACTTCCTTTATGGACACTACCAATCACATACTAGTACTTCCTACTATGTGGACACTACCAATCACATACTAGTACTTCCTACTATATGGACACTACCAATCACATACTAGTACTTCCTACTATGTGGACACTACCAATCACATACTAGTACTTCCTACTATGTGGACACTACCAATCACATACTAGTACTTCCTTTATGGACACTACCAATCACATACTAGTACTTCCTACTATGTGGACACTACCAATCACATACTAGTACTTCCTACTATGTGGACACTACCAATCACATACTAGTACTTCCTACTATGTGGACACTACCAATCACATACTAGTACTTCCTTTATGGACACTACCAATCACATACTAGTACTTCCTACTATGTGGACACTACCAATCACACACTAGTACTTCCTACTATGTGGACACTACCAATCACATACTAGTACTTCCTACTATGTGGACACTACCAATCACATACTAGTACTTCCTACTATGTGGACACTACCAATCACATACTAGTACTTCCTTTATGGACACTACCAATCACATACTAGTACTTCCTACTATGTGGACACTACCAATCACATACTAGTACTTCCTACTATGTGGACGCTACCAATCACATACTTCCTACTAAAGTTATTTATGTGGACACTACCACTACACTAACTGTCACATACTAGTACTTCCTACTATATCATGGACACTACCAATCACATACTTCTGATTACAGACAATAACTGTAACAGTTAATTTCAAGCCCTGATGTGGACACTTACCAATCATATACTCCCTACTATATTTGACACTAACCAATCACATACATGTATTCCTTACCAGTGTATGTTGACACTACCAATCACATACATGTATTCCTTACCAGTTGACACTAACCAATCACATACTCCCTACTAGTGTACATGTATGTGGACAATACCAATCACACACTACTGTCTACTACTAGTGGACACTTCTAATCACTTGCTTTCTACTATATTGGACATTATAATCACATACTCTGCTATGTTGACATTGCAATCATGTACTCCCTACTAGTATATACATTGTATATGGATACTTGCAATCACATATTCCGTACAAGTGGATCGACACTACCAATGACATATTCCCAACAAGTGGACACTACCAATCACATGCTCCCTGTTACCGGAGAAGCCCATGTTTTAGAGCAAGGAAATTGAGGGTGGGTCACTTTTAAAAAAATGAACTCGGGATTCGGTACGTGTACACTACCAATCACATGCTCCCTACTATGTGGACACTACTAATCACATGGCTCCCTACAATGTGTACACTACCAATGACATGCTCCCTACTCTGTGGACACTACCAATCACATGCTCCCTTCTATGTGGACACTGCCAATCACATGGCTCTCTACTATGTGGACACTGCCAATCACATGGCTCCCTACTATGTGTGCACTACCAATCACATGCTCCCTACAATGTGTACACTACCAATGACATGCTCCCTACTCTGTGGACACTACCAATCACATGCTCCCTTCTATGTGGACACTGCCAATCACATGGCTCTCTACTATGTGGACACTGCCAATCACATGGCTCCCTATAATGTGTACAATACCAATCACTTGGCTCCCTACTATGTGTACACTACCAATCACCTGCTCCCTACTATGTGGACACTACCAATCACATGGCTCCCTACTATGTGGACACTGCCAATCACATGGCTCCCTATAATGTGTACAATACCAATCACATGGCTCCCTACTATGTGTACACTACCAATCACCTGCTCCCTACTATGTGGACACTGCCAATCACATGGCTCCCTACTATGTGTACACTACCAATCACATGGCTCCCTATTATGTGGACACTACCAATCACATGGCTCCCTATTATGTGGACACTACCAATCACATGGCTCCCTACTATGCGGACACTGCCAATCACATGGCTCCCTATAATGTGTACACTACCAATCACATGCTCCCTACTAAGATGTCTTTTCATGTTGTCTAAGTAAGTTTGGTTTATTAGAAGACTAATCCTATCTCAGACTTCAATTGGAAATTAGCTCCCATGGAAACAATAGAAAATAAAGTACATTTGTTTGCAGAAACTGAGGAAGTAAATCTATATAACAAAAATTCTAAGCAGTGAATGTGAGTAAGGGGTAATAGATAGTTGATATACAATGTACAGTGTGATCAATATGTGTCAATGTATGTCTCTTTGTTCTCCTCAGTAAATAAAGTTTATTTATACCCCAAACTATGCCATTGTCAGCTTTGTGTGAGTGAATACACCAGACATATTGGTTATAAGAATCTACTTGCCACACTTCTAACATACAAATGCAGACATCAAACATGGTGATTTCTGCCATTTGAAAAGGTGAACTATTAAACTTCAGGCAATGTCCATGTGTAAAACTGTAATACTGTTTCGTTGCCTTTTATTGATATACAGACATCCTTAAATGTAGATACAAGAATAGTCATTATCTTGAAAACAAATGTGATGACATACTGCTTTCTCTGCATTGTGTAGTCCCTTGAGAGCTTTGACAATGGCTTTAGTCTGTCAGTGTGTCCATCTGTCTGGCTGTCTGTGTCTGTGCATTCATGTTTCTGTAATACATACATACATCAGTTCTCAGGCGCGAGCGACTGTCGACAGTCTATTCTCAGACATACAGTATCCAATATCTTCCACACTCAGCACAAAGGTGAGATATCATTTTGTTTCATGACATATGCAAATATGACCATACAATGTATTTGTACTTAAAAATAAAAACATTATGCATAACTGAATAGCTATAATACAGAGACTCCATTCAAGTGTCTACCCGTATATTAACAGGTACAAACGTTTTATGTAATACATTGACTTTTGATCTTGAACCAAAATGCAAATCTCTGATATGATCATTTTCATTTGAACAATTTCCAAACTAAAGTCCAAAAGTAATGTCCCCAGCAAATACCAAGGCAGGCTTTTAAGTCATCCACACACACACACACACACACACACACACACACACACACACACACACACACACACACACACACACACACACACACACACACGCGTACAAGCACACGCACACACACACGCACACACACACACACACACGTACACGCACACACACACACACACACATGCGCGTACACGCACACACACACACACAAACACACACACACACACACACACACAAACACACACACACACACAAACACACACACACACACGCACACACACAAACACACACACACACAAACACACACACACACAAACACACACACACACACACACGCACACACACACACACACAAACACACACACACACACACAAACACACACACACAAACACACACACACACACACACACACACACACACACACACACACACACACACACACACCACATCATGCATACATCACATTAGTTCAGTTGTGCTAAGTAGAGAATGAAAACAACATCCCTACAAAAAATCAAAATATTCTTCCCAGTGCTTTTTGACTTTTCAGTTTTTTTAAGTTTAAGTCAGCTACAGATTGGCAGATAGACAGATACCTGTATACAGATTAACAAAACTCTCTATCATGTCTATAGCATGAATGATCCTGTTTTAATCATAGAAAATGTCTATGGTTTAATTCAGATGTGCTGAAAACAGCATTTCCAAGCAACTTCAAACAGAGCTTAATCTTGATGCCATTGACATAGAGGTGTGAAGTAGCCCATAAAGATTTAATGATTTCATGACATCAATAAAACAATAACCTTTCATTTCTAGGAGTCAAAGCATTTTCTCACACCATGAATCATGTTTTTTTACCCTGTCTAAACACACATCTATGATGCAATCATTTTGATTTGAACAATTTCCCAATTAGACACCCAAGCTATATATATTCGCCAAATATGGTAATTGGTACAGCTGTGTTTGACTTTAAGTTGTTTATTTACATGTATGTTGGTAATTCCTATATTGCATGCTTAGATTCCTAGATATTCAGATTACACAATCAGGAAAGAATTATTTATGTATAAAGTGATGGTACATGTGTACATCATACTAATTCATACTAATTCACTGTGTTGGCACTATATATTTGTATAAGACTAACCCTGTAATTACCATCATATCATATTTCTAAGAAGTACATTTATCATGTCATGTTATCCTAGAAATTGCTATTCAAGTTAATGGTCACATGGTCTGGATTAATCCATTTGGTGAAGGGATAAAGAGCCATGTGTATAAAATGGGTTAAACTATTGAGATAGGGAAAATACTGTATCCTTGCTTGCCAAGGATGTTGCACTTTAATAGTGTTAAACCATTGGGTATAATTAGCCCTGTGGGTTATACCATTGACGTAAGGGTAAATAGGCTTGATATGTTTACAAATCGGGTCCATTGAGGTACATGTAGGGTTACATAGTTTTGCATAGAAAGGATATACTGTATATTAATTAGACAGTTATATACTGTATATTGATTAGACAGTTATATACTGTATATTAATTAGACAGTTATATACTGTACATTGATTAGACAGTTATATACTGTATATTAATTAAACAGTTATATACTGTACATTAATTAAACAGTTATATATTGTACATTGATTAGACAGTTATATACTATATATTAATTAGACATTTATATACTGTATATTAATTAGACAGTTATATACTGTACATTGATTAGACAGTTATATACTGTACATTAATTAAACAGTTATAAACTGTACATTGATTAAACAGTTATATACTGTACATTGATTAGACAGTTATATACTGTACATTAATTAAACAGTTATATATTGTACATTGATTAGACAGTTATATACTATATATTAATTAGACAGTTATATACTGTACATTAATTAAACAGTTATATACTGTATATTAATTAGACAGTTATATATTGTACATTAATTAGACAGTTATATACTGTACATTAATTAAACAGTTATATACTGTACATTGATTAGACATTTATATACTGTATATTAATTAAACAGTTATATATTGTATATTAATTAGACAGTTATATATTGTATATTAATTAGACAGTTATATACTGTACATTGATTAGACAGTAATATACTGTACATTGATTAGACATTTATATACTGTACATTAATTAGACAGTTATATACTGTACATTAATTAAACAGTTATAAACTGTACATTGATTAAACAGTTATATACTGGTACCAGACATTAATTACAGTTGTGTACTGGACATTGAAATCAGTTAATGTGTAGTTATGTAACAATGATATTAATTATATTGTTTGTACATAGATGTTTTAAATGTTGCAGTAGCTAACAATATATGATGTATTACATAACAATATGTATTCAACTATATGACATTGAAAAGTGCAACTGATGTGTTACAGTGTATTACAACTTCATTTCACATTTGTGTGTATCACAATTCTTTTGATAACAAGGCCACTGTTATTGTTGATAGTACATACTGAGCATGCTCACAAATGACAGAGACAGGTTGTGAGTATACGTAAACTGTCAGTGTGAATAACACTGTTTGCATATTAATTCATACTGGTAAGTCATCATCATCATTGATATGATATCACACCATACTGGTAAATATTCTACATCATTGATATGATATCATAACATACTGGTAGATATTCTACATCATTGATATGATATCACAACATACTGGTAAATATTCTACATCATTGATATGATATCATAACATACTGGTAAATATTCTACATCATTGATATGATATCACAACATACTGGTAAATATTCTACATCATTGATATGATATCACAACATACTGGTAAATATTCTACATCATTGATATGATATAACATACTGGTAAATATTTTACATCATTGTTATGATATCACAACATAATTGTAAATATTCAACATCATTGATATGATATCATAACATACTGGTAAATATTCTACATCATTGATATGATATCACACCATACTGGTAAATATTCTACATCATTGATATGATATCATAACATAATTGTAAATATTCTACATCATTGATATGATATCACAACATACATGTACTGGTAAATATTCTACATCATTGATATGATATCACACCATACTGGTAAATATTCTACGTCATTGATATGATATCACACCATACTGGTAAATATTCTACATCATTGATATGATATCATAACATACTGGTAAATATTCTACATCATTGATATGATATCACAACATACTGGTAAATATTCTACATCATTGATATGATATCATAACATACTGGTAAATATTCTACATCATTGATATGATATCACACCATACTGGTAAATATTCTACATCATTGATATGATATCATAACATACTGGTAAATATTCTACATCATTGATATGATATCATAACATACTGGTAAATATTCTACATCATTGATATGATATCACACCATACTGGTAAATATTCTACATCATTGATATGATATCATAACATACTGGTAAATATTCTACATCATTGATATGATATCATAACATAATTGTAAATATTCTACATCATTGATATGATATCACACCATACTGGTAAATATTCTACATCATTGATATGATATCATAACATAATTGTAAATATTCTACATCATTGATATGATACCACACCATACTGGTAAATATTCTACATCATTGATATGATATCACACCATACTGGTAAATATTCTACATCATTGATATGATATCATAACATAATTGTAAATATTCTACATCATTGATATGATATAACATAATTGTAAATATTCTACATCATTGATATGATATCACAACATAATTGTAAATATTCTACATCATTGATATGATATCACAACATACTGGTAAATATTCTACATCATTGATATGATATCATAACATACTGGTAAATATTCTACATCATTGATATGATATCATAACATAATTGTAAATATTCTACATCATTGATATGATATCACACCATACTGGTAAATATTCTACATCATTGATATGATATCACAACATACTGGTAAATATTCTACATCATTGATATGATATCATAACATACTGGTAAATATTCTACATCATTGATATGATATCATAACATACTGGTAAATATTCTACATCATTGATATGATATCACAACATAATTGTAAATATTCTACATCATTGATATGATATCACAACATACTGGTAAATATTCTACATCATTGATATGATATCACAACATAATTGTAAATATTCTACATCATTGATATGATATCACAACATAATTGTAAATATTCTACATCATTGATATGATATCACAACATAATTGTAAATATTCTACATCATTGATATGATATCATAACATACTGGTAAATATTCTACGTCATTGATATGATATCACAACATACTGGTAAATATTCTACATCATTGATATGATATCATAACATAATTGTAAATATTCTACATCATTGATATGATATCATAACATAATTGTAAATATTCTACATCATTGATATGATATCATAACATACTGGTAAATATTCTACATCATTGATATGATATCACAACATACTGGTAAATATTCTACATCATTGATATGATACCACACCATACTGGTAAATATTCTACATCATTGATATGATATCATAACATACTGGTAAATATTCTACATCATTGATATGATATCACAACATACTGGTAAATATTCTACGTCATTGATATGATATCACAACATACTGGTAAATATTCTACGTCATTGATATGATATCACAACATACTGGTAAATATTCTACATCATTGATATGATATCATAACATACTGGTAAATATTCTACATCATTGATATGATATCATAACATACTGGTAAATATTCTACATCATTGATATGATATCATAACATAATTGTAAATATTCTACATCATTGATATGATATCACATTGTGGTATTTGGAGAGGTAGGTTTTCATAGTAAAGGCAATGGGCAGATATTCATTGTAAGTAGGAGGTACTGATTTATTGCATGCAAACATTGACACTGATATCAATGTTTAGGATTACATGGTAACATCGTCATTGAAAGAAGATACATCACTCTCAGATGAATTCTGATGAGTATCAAAGTTAGTATTACTACGGTTTGATATGTTGTTCCCTTAGCCTAATCAGACTTCTAAACCACTGTAAGATTGTCATGTTGTTCAGCCCTACTTCTAAACCACTGTAAGATACATTGTGTTGTTCAGTCCTATCAGACTTCTAATTTCCACTGTAAGATATGTTGTGTTGTTCAGTCCTATCAGACTTCTAAACCACTGTAAGATATGTTGTGTTGTTCAGTCCTATCAGACTTCTAAACCACTGTAAGATACGTTGTGTTGTTCAGTCCTATCAGACTTCTAAACCACTGTAAGATATGTTGTGTTGTTCAGTCCTATCAGACTTCTAAACCACTGTAAGATATGTTGTGTTGTTCAGTCCTATCAGACTTCTAAACCACTGTAAGATATGTTGTGTTGTTCAGTCCTATCAGACTTCTAAAACACTGTAAGATATGTTGTGTTGTTCAGTCCTATCAGACTTCTAAACTACATAGTTAATACATGTAGTGTGGCACATTAGTGAAATATCTGACAGACTACTTGGTTTGTTGTATGGTGGGTTCACATATTATTAGTTTATTGTATTTTCACTTTTAGGAAACTCTAACACCTCAATTACAATCACTGATATAAACCAAGTATGTAAGGGTCCCAAAATTAACAAAGTGAGCGTAAAAGTGCTCAGTGCTCACTTTGTTGAAAACGGCAAAGTGTCAGTGTCGAACTGTGCATGGAAGTGATCAATGTTCAAACCAGTGAACATGTAACAGTACAAATTTATATAAAACAGGAGTACATATTTGTAGCTATAGTAGTAGAGAACATTCTGTGTTAGTATTGTATTGTATAGGAGACTCAGAGAGTAGCCATATCAAATAACTTACATGTACATGTATAATGTTAGTTTTAGAATCTCTGGATGAAACATCAAAATCTCGTTTAGACATTAGAATCATATTACTGTGTATATGTACAATGTACATCATAGTTTATTAGCATCGTCTACTCATATTTCATTGTCTGTCAATTTCACCATCTTGATGAACTATTATAAAGTACTTGTGTTGGTTATCGACCTCTTAATACTTGACGTGTGTTGACCCATAGCACAATATATTGTGACCTTTAAATGACCATGGCTATACAGACACAGTTGAGGGTTACACTGGGTCAAGAGGACTTGGCATTGTAGCCCTACCTTACAATCCATAGAGTTTGACAGGAAACAATGACTAATGCTATAGATCGTCTTTCTGTTCTACATACATACATGTACATGTAGTTATTGTCAGTTAGTACAGAGTATGTTGACATTGTGTCATGTACATGTATGTGTGATGTCCTAAATGTACTGCTATGTTGGTGGTAATTTACATCTCAGGTAATTTTTTCTTATATTAGAGTTTTACTAACATTTTGGGTGATTACAAGTGTACATTGTTCACTTACTGCATTTGCTACCATAATATACTAGACAGAAGACTCCACGTCTATATACATGTACTTACCATAGCTACAATGCATTTCCCGTGTGATGTGACCTCTATTGTATGTTTGTACCTATTTACAAAAGTGATGACTTGGAACAAATTAATTCATGAGTCCCAAATTAACTTGTGACTTCTTTTAATAGACTTTTTTAGTCAACAAATTTGTTGCAGTGTTTCTTCCATTATTTTCCTCAAATAACAGCTACATGTAATATGTAAAGTATTCCTTTTGTTCACTTACTGCATTTGCTACCATATAGCTATAGGAAATGTACCATTATATATGAAAAGTCATAAAGCATACACTTTACAGATTATCATTTCAAATACACCTACATGTACAATGTAGGCTAGAGACTTGATTGTTGGTTTTCAAACCTAGAAAATTATTTCCAATTTGTGTTACTGGATGACATCTAGATTTAAAGTAATAAGGAAAAGTAATATACTCCATTGTTAACCTTGTCCATGCAGTCACTTTATAGTAGTAAAATACACATGGTTATGCTATGGTATTGGTAAATTAAAAAAACTCTAAGAACTGTATTACATTTGTATATGTAACCATTTGGTGTAGGGTCTATGATGTAACTAAGGAATAAAATCGTTCTGTTGTAACTGTTGACCTTATAGGCTTAGAATACTGTGATTTTGTGATACTGGTACATATATACATAGAGAGATAATGTTTTCAGTCTTTACAGTATCACATTAGTGCCTATACATTATAATCTATCTTAGGTACTAATAACACTATCATGTTAGTGCCTACATATCCCCTAGTCTACTATATATAGGTACAACATAGACTGTATACAAGTATATACATTTAATGTACTAGTATCTGAAATCAAGTGAACAATGTCAGGACATTGATGTATTAATTATAATATAAAAGAAGTTATTAGAATAACAATTAATCAACAAACCATTAAGTAGCACTGTATTGTTCATGTATTTTCAATCCAGCTTTACTGTGTATACCATATACCAATATATTTATGCTATACCAATGCTATACCAGTACTAGAATTCTTAATTTTGTTTGTTTTCAGATGGCTTGATAATGGCCAATAATGAGGAAGTTATAAAAGTGTTGGATGTAGCCGAGTTATTACAAGCTAAAGTTGCATATATCACAGGTTGGTAGAAATTTATAATTATTTATACTAGGTTGGTCACCAAGTTACATGAATGTATTTGTACTAGGCTGGTAGAAATTATTTGTACCAGGTTGATAGAAATTTATAATAATTTGTACCAGGTTGATTTTTAGAAATTTATAATTATTTGTACCAGGTTGATAGAAATTTATAATAATTTGTACCAGGTTGATAGAAATTTATAATAATTTGTACCAGGTTGATTTTTAGAAATTTATAATTATTTGTACCAGGTTGATAGAAATTTATAATAATTTGTACCAGGTTGATAGAAATTTATAATAATTTGTACCAGGTTGATTTTTAGAAATTTATAATTATTTGTACCAGGTTGATAGAAATTTATAATAATTTGTACCAGGTTGATAGAAATTTATAATAATTTGTACCAGGTTGATAGAAATTTATAATAATTTGTACCAGGTTGATAGAAATTTATAATAATTTGTACCAAGTTGATAGAAATTTATAATTAATACCAGGTTGATAGAAATTTATAATTATTTGTACCAGGTTGATAGAAATTTATAATTAATACCAGGTTGATAGAAATTTATAATTATTTGTACCAGGTTGATAGAAATTTATAATTAATACCAGGTTGATAGAAATTTATAATTATTTGTACCAGGTTGATAGAAATTTATAATAATTAATACCAGGTTGGTAGAAATTTATAATAATTTGTACCAGGTTGATAGAAATTTATAATTATTTGTACCAGGTTGATAGAAATTTATAATTATTTGTACCAGGTTGATAGAAATTCAAAGCATAAAAGCATAAATATAAAGTGAATATCAAATGATTCACAATGAAATACCTAACCCATATTTTTTCCAAGGAAAACTTACCATTAATACATATATATATATATTCCGATATTTAGGAGTGTTGAGTTATTTCAGTCTTATAAGTAATTAAGATTATGTTTACGCACTTTATGATTCAGGGTCAATCAATTATGATAGAAATTAGCACAACTCTAGACCATAATATTATATTAGATTCAGGGTCAATCAATTATGATGGAAATTAGGTCAACTCTAGACCATAATATTATATTAGATTCAGGGTCAATCAATTATGATGGAAATTAGGTCAACTCTAGACCATAATATTATATTAGATTCAGGGTCAATCAATTCTGATGGAAATTAGCACAACTCTAGACCATAATATTATATTAGATTCAGGGTCAATCAATTCTGGTGGAAATTAGGTCAACTCTAGACCATAATATTATATTAGATTCAGGGTCAATCAATTCTGATGGAGGTCAATCATTTAATGATATAACTTAGGTCAACTCTGTAATATTACATTCTGAGTATTATATGTTTATTACATGATTTATCCTGTCAGCTTGGCATTCATGTCACCAGTTTTCAATTATTTATTTAGTATAAACAGATTAGTTTTCAGCAGTTAGTAATTGCCATCCATTATGGATAGCTGCAATGTATACATGTGTAATACATATAATTGATTTCAATCACTATTATGGTTTGATATTTAGAAACATACATTATGTTCCTAGATTATCACCAGTCCCTTTTGGAGAATTTCTTTGTTTCATAACCTTTCTTTCAAATTTTGTAAAGGAAAATGTCCTCAAATTTTTTTCTATATTTCCTGGTTACAATAGTTTCCTAAGAATCATTTTTACTCTGTCAGGTTATTATTTCATACAAAAGAACACAGTTGTGTTTTTTGTTTTGTTTTGTTTTTAAAAGTCTGTTGACTCGAGTTAGTGATATTCCCTCTAAGGCATACTACAGTAGTAGTACAGTCATTACTTTGAATAAACTTGTGTAATTTGTATACATTATTACATTATATATAAATATATATTTAATTTTAGTATTATAATAGCTGTCAGTAAATTTGTAATGAGAATACAGGTACAGGAGTCAGATCAATAATTTACTTTGACTCAAGTCATACAAGTACATAATTATACATATTAATATCTATCATCTTTCCTTGGCTATATGATTGTCATCAGTCACTTCACTATATTTAGTATTTATAACTATTACTAAACTATATTGTAGACATACTATGTTTTACTCAAACCAAGTAAAAAACCCCAAATGTGTGAATATTATTGTAAGTATATACAATACTTTACAACTATACTTTATTTAAGCTGTTGTAAAAAAGAAAACACATATCCTGTTTGTGATAATCTAACTTGTCTAAATTCATTATTAGTGTCCCCAACCCCCTAAAGTTGGAGGCTACTACAATCGGCTCCGCCTGTCTCATGTCGATCCAAGCATCTGTGTGTGTGTCCGTGTATATGTGCATCTGTCTGTCTGTAATACGTTATTTCTTGAGCAGGAAGACATGCAATATCTGATTGATTTCAAACCTGACACAAAGCTGACATTATCATATGGGACATATGCACATCAATTTGTTTTTTGATATTTATTTGACCGCATGGCAGCCATATTTGTAGTTAAAAATCAATATTTACCGCATATCTCAAGAACTGTAGTACACAGACACTCAATTCAAGTGTCTAGCCCCATAATATCAAATGCAAGCTATCTTTGGTGACCTTGCCCCTTGACCTTGACCTTCAGGGTCAATTATCAAAGTAAACAGCAATTCCTGCCTATCACAGACACATTGTAGTATTTACACATCGCCAACTTCTTTTAAATCTTGCTTACAAGTTATAGTGAAGAAAAGAACAATACACAATATTTTTGGTGTTCATGTAATAGATGCCATCACACTAACTTGTCTAAATTCATATTATCTTTGTCCTATAGGTGGTCAGACTGAGGAAGGTTTTCCCATCATAACATTTCCAGAATGTCCAGTATTTAATACTATATCTAATGAAGAGTTTTTAAGATTAATGAAGTATTTGACAACGATACCAAGGTAAGCATCATGTGATGTCACATCATTACGTTGTTTACATCATGAGTGTAAGTGTGGCATATCAGGAGTATTTACATCATGAGTACAAGTGTGGCATATCAGGGGTATTTACATCATGAGTGTAAGTGTTGCATATCGGGGTATTTACATCATGAGTACAAGTGTGGCATACCAGGGGTATTTACATCATGAGTACAAGTGTGGCATATCAGGGGTATTTACATCATGAGTACAAGTGTGGCATATCAGGAGTATTTACATCATGAGTACAAGTGTGGCATATCGGGGGTATTTACATCATGAGTACAAGTGTGGCATATCAGGGGTATTTACATCATGAGTACAAGTGTGGCATATCAGGGGTATTTACATCATGAGTACAAGTGTGGCATATCAGGGGTATTTACATCATGAGTGTAAGTGTGGCATATCAGGGGTATTTACATCATGAGTACAAGTGTGGCATACTAGGGGTATTTACATCATGAGTACAAGTGTGGCATATCAGGAGTATTTACATCATGAGTACAAGTGTGGCATATCAGGAGTATTTACATCATGAGTGTAAGTGTGGCATATCAGGGGTATTTACATCATGAGTACAAGTGTGGCATATCAGGAGTATTTACATCATGAGTACAAGTGTGGCATATCAGGAGTATTTACATCATGAGTGTAAGTGTGGCATATCAGGGGTATTTACATCATGAGTGTAAGTGTGGCATATCAGGGGTATTTACATCATGAGTGTAAGTGTGGCATATCAGGAGTATTTACATCATAAGTGTAAGTGTGGCATATCAGGGGGTATTTACATCATGAGTGTAAGTGTGGCATATCAGGGGTATTTACATCATGAGTGTAAGTGTGGCATATCAGGGGTATTTACATCATGAGTGTAAGTGTGGCATATCAGGGGTATTTACATCTGTCTGCAGAAAATGATCTTTTCATAGGTTGTATTTACATACCTCCAGAAAATTCACATTATTATCAAAATGGTGACTTGTTTGAATATCTAGAAACAGATGTTATCAAATTATCTTCTCGTGGCAATATTATCCTCTTAGGAGACTTTAATTCACGTATAGGTACAAGGCAAGACTTAATTAATGAGGAAAATAATCAACACTTACCATTGCCAAGTAATTACACAGAAGATAACTTTACTGTAAGAAATAGCATGGACTCTAATAGAAACAACTGCGTCAACAAATCAGGAAGAAAACTTATTCAAATGTGCATTGACTGTAATCTTCTAATTTTAAATGGCCGTACTATTGGTGATTCCACGGGTAACTATACATATTTCTCACCCAGAGGCTGTAGTACAATTGATTTTGGTATTGTTTGCAAACCAATGTATGAATTAGTTCAATATTTCAAAGTTCAAAATTTAACACATATCTCAGACCATTGTTCTATATCGATGTCAATAAGACTAAAAAATTCACCAAGTGCAATCCAGCATAAAACAAACAAATATCAACTTTCTCCTCTCCCATCAAAATACATCTGGGATGAACATGCTGAAACAAACTTTAAAGAATGTCTTCAATTTGAGACACACACCCAGCATATACAAACATTTCTTAATACAAAGTTTGACGATGCTGACTCAGCACAAAATGAATTTGAAAACCTTATCAACAAAGTCTGTGAGAATAGCCTCAGAAGATTCTCACCCAAATTAAATAAACACACTAAAAAGCCAAAAAGAAAAAAGAAAAAATGGTTTGATGGTGAATGCTGGCTCATAAGACGAGAATTTAAAAAACAAGCTAAATTAATCCAAAATGAACCAAATAATCCAATGATTAGAGAAATGTTCTTCAAAATAAAAAAATTACTAAAAAAAACAATCCAAACAAAGAAAAAAGAATTTAAGATAAAACAACTAACTGAGATTGAAAACCACACAGGGGACACATCAGCATTTTGGAAAAAATTAAACAACTTGAACGATGACTCTTTCAATAAAACAAGTAGTGATCTTATAGAACCCTGTGAGTGGTACAACTACTTCAAAAAATTACTAAATCTAAATAATTCTGAACCCCTTACAAATAATAATTCTGATGTAATAGATTTAGAACAAAGATTAAACCCAACATTAAAACATGATCTTGATAAACCAATATCAACCAATGAAATAAAACAAGCTGTTAAAAACTTAAAAAACAATAAAGCTACAGCAGAAGACAAAATTTGCAATGAAATGATAAAATATGGACAATTTCAGTTAATAAAACCAATCCATAAATTATTTAATATTGTATATAAATCTAACGTATTTCCAAAATCGTGGAATGCCAGCATTATTGTTCCGATCCACAAATCAGGACCCAAATCAATTCCATCTAACTACCGAGGAATTGCTATATCTAGTTGCCTTGGCAAATTATTCACAAGTATATTGAATAACAGGCTAACTGAATACATAGAAAACAAAAACATTCTACCATCAGAACAGTTTGGTTTTAGAAAAAATTGTCGTACTACAGACAATCTATTTATTTTAAAAACAGTTATCAATAAATATTTATATCAAAATGAACAACAAAAAACAAAACAAAAGGACAACAAAATTTATGCTTGTTTCATAGATATGAAAAAGGCATTTGATAGCGTCTCACATGATGGCCTCTTCCAAAAAATGCTTTCTAATAACATATTTGGTAACATGTATAAAATGATTAAACATATATACAGAAATGCAACTTACAAAGTGAAAACCAAAAATGGTTTAACACAAGAATTTAAATCATCTGTAGGAGTCAAACAAGGCTGTAACCTTAGCCCTACACTATTTAATATTTTCATTAGTGACCTACCAAGAATTTTTGATTCAAGTCATTGTGACGCACCAACTATCAATAACAAGGCAATCAGTTGCCTACTTTACGCTGATGATATTGTCCTTCTGTCAAAATCGAAGCAAGGGTTACAACACTGCCTTGACAAATTATCAAAGTACACACAGAAATGGAAACTCAAAGTTAACACTATGAAAACAAAAATCATGATATTCAATAAAAACAACAGACTGTTACAAAAAAGTGTTTTTTTCTTTGAGGGAGAAGAACTAGACATTGTAAAAAAATTCAACTACTTAGGTCTAATTATTTCTCCAAATGGAAAATCAAAAGAAGCAATGATGAATTTAAAAAACAAAGGGATCAAAGCATTATTTTCACTAAAGTCAAAGTTAGGCAATCTTAGAAATCTAAGTCCACAATTAATGCTAGATATATTTGATAAACTAATAAGACCAATAGTTGTATATGGGTGTGACATATGGAGTGATGAGTGCTGCAAAGATTCACCAATTGAAACTGTAAATGTTAACTTCTGTCGGTTTATACTAGGAGTATCAAAGAAAACCACTAAAATGGGGATTTATGGGGAACTTGGAAGATTTCCATTAGATATATTTGTGAAAAAACAAGCGATAAAATATCTCGTCCATGTAATGAATACAAAAAACAACATATTACGAGAAGCTTTCAGTTTCAACAAAGAAAAAAAGACAACCTGGTACAAATCCACAACTTTGTACCTACCTAATAGTGACATAAATCAATTACAAGTCAATGAAATCAGTAAAAAAATAAAAACACAGCAAATAATCAACATTGAACATCAGCAACAAGCAAGCTTCATCTCACAGTGGAAAAACAGCTTAAATAACAGAGAGGAAAATGGAAATAATAACTGCAAACTCAGAACATACAAACTCATTAAATTAGATTTTAAGCTTGAACCATATCTAGAAAAATTAAATAACCCAGAATTGCGATCAATAATCTGTAAATTCAGACTAAGTGACCACAAACTTGAAATTGAAAAGGGCCGTCATCACAAAATACCAGCTAAAAGCAGATTATGTAAAATATGCAACTCAACCCTTGTAGAAGATGAAAAACACTTTATATTACAGTGTCCCCTGTATAATTTACTCAGGCATGACCTCTTTAGTGAAGCTGCTAAACATATTAATAATTACAGAAACTTGACAGAAGAACAACAATTTAAAGAAATAATGAGCAACAAAACTCTAATTATCGCACTTGGAAAATATATCAAACTTAGTAATATAAAAAGGGAGCACCACCTACAAAATACTCATAATATATAATTTGAAATGTCTAAATACCCTTCATTATTATTTTTTCATTAATATTATGTTTCAACTCGTTGAATAGTTATTGTTGTTGTTTTGTTTTGTTTTGTAGTCTTTATTATGATGTGTAATGTTACTTTTGAAAAGCCTATAAGTGTTATTATTATGATTTTTTTTTTCCCAATTTTATTTTATTTGTACCTTTAACAAATCCCCAGGGTTTTGTTACGTGTAATCAATAAATACTTTAAATACATCATGAGTGTAAGTGTGGCATATCAGGGGTATTTACATCATGAGTACAAGTGTGGCATATCGGGATTATTTACATCATGAGTACAAGTGTGGCATATCAGGATTATTTACATCATGAGTGTAAGTGTGGCATATCAGGAGTATTTACATCATAAGTGTAAGTGTGGCATATCAGGGGTATTTACATCATGAGTGTAAGTGTGGCATACCAGGATTATTTACATCATGAGTACAAGTGTGGCATATCAGGGGTATTTACATCATGAGTGTAAGTGTGGCATATCAGGGGTATTTACATCATGAGTACAAGTGTGGCATATCAGGGGTATTTACATCATGAGTACAAGTGTGGTATATGAGGGGTATTTACATCATGAGTACAAGTGTGGCATATCAGGAGTATTTACATCATAAGTGTAAGTGTGGCATATCAGGGGTATTTACATCATGAATGTAAGTGTGGCATATCAGGGGTATTTACATCATGAGTGTAAGTGTGGCATATCAGGGGTATTTACATCATGAGTACAAGTATGACATATCAGGGGTATTTACATCATGAGTGTAAGTGTGGCATATCAGGGGTATTTACATCATGAGTACAAGTGTGGTATATCAGGGGTATTTACATCATGAGTGCAAGTGTGGCATATCAGGAGTATTTACATCATAAGTGTAAGTGTGGCATATCAGGGGTATTTACATCATGAATGTAAGTGTGGCATATCAGGGGTATTTACATCATGAGTGTAAGTGTGGCATATCAGGGGTATTTACATCATGAGTACAAGTATGACATATCAGGGGTATTTACATCATGAGTGTAAGTGTGGCATATCAGGGGTATTTACATCATGAGTACAAGTGTGGTATATCAGGGGTATTTACATCATGAGTGCAAGTGTGGCATATCAGGAGTATTTACATCATGAGTGTAAGTGTGGCATATCAGGGGTATTTACATCATGAGTACAAGTGTGGCATATCAGGGGTATTTACATCATGAATGTAAGTGTGGCATATCAGGAGTATTTACATCATGAGTACAAGTGTGGTATATGAGGGGTATTTACATCATGAGTACTAGTGTGGTATATGAGGGGTATTTACATCATGAGTACAAGTGTGGCATATCAGGGGAATTTACATCATGAGTACAAGTGTGGTATATCAGGGGTATTTACATCATGAGTGCAAGTGTGGCATATCAGGAGTATTTACATCATGAGTGTAAGTGTGGCATATCAGGGGTATTTACATCATGAATGTAAGTGTGGCATATCAGGAGTATTTACATCATGAGTGTAAGTGTGGCATATCAGGGGTATTTACATCATGAGTGTAAGTGTGGCATATCAGGGGTATTTACATCATGAGTGTAAGTGTGGCATATCAGGGGTATTTACATCATGAGTGTAAGTGTGGCATATCAGGAGTATTTACATCATGAGTACAAGTGTGGCATATCAGGGGTATTTACATCATGAGTGTAAGTGTGGCATATCAGGGGTATTTACATCATGAGTACAAGTGTGGCATATCAGGGGTATTTACATCATGAGTACAAGTGTGGCATATCAGGGGTATTTACATCATGAGTGTAAGTGTGGCATATCAGGGGTATTTACATCATGAGTGTAAGTGTGGCATATCAGGGGTATTTACATCATGAGTGTAAGTGTGGCATATCAGGGGTATTTACATCATGAGTACAAGTGTGGCATATCAGGGGTATTTACATCATGAGTGTAAGTGTGGCATATCAGGGGTATTTACATCATGAGTGCAAGTATGACATATCAGGGGTATTTACATCATGAGTGTAAGTGTGGCATATCAGGGGTATTTACATCATGAGTACAAGTGTGGCATATCAGGGGTATTTACATCATGAGTGTAAGTGTGGCATATCAGGGGTATTTACATCATGAGTACAAGTGTGGCATATCAGGGGTATTTACATCATGAGTACAAGTGTGGCATATCGGGGGTATTTACATCATGAGTGTAAGTGTGGCATATCAGGGGTATTTACATCATGAGTGTAAGTGTGGCATATCAGGGGTATTTACATCATGAGTGTAAGTGTGGCATATCAGGGGTATTTACATCATGAGTACAAGTGTGGCATATCAGGGGTATTTACATCATGAGTGTAAGTGTGGCATATCGGGGTATTTACATCATGAGTGCTTGCAGTGTTGTCTGTGGTTGTTCTTTAACAAGCATAGTAAAGTGAATGTACAACAGAAAACACTAACACTGTAAACATGAGTACCCTTTTAGTATACCTACACTGGAACTCACATGTTATAATAGATAATGTTTATCAGAAACATCAAAGTTCTTTCTGGTGTGATCATGCCATTTCATGTGCAAGGAACACTTATGCCCTTATTTGCATACATGTATGCAATGATGTTTTTTCCGTGTTGCACTGCAGTGCAAATACCACCAGTATGCATGCACACTGGTGCAATAATCTCTGGTACATATATATACAATCATGTACATTGTAATAATAGATATTATGTAGAAGACATACACTTTGGTTACAGTGAAATAAATAAAATATTTTTGTTTATTTGTCATTTGCACTGCCAGTATATCAAAAAATGAACATCAAAAGTAAGCCATTTTGATTACAATTTTATTTGAATGGATAGCATGATGTTCTCTTTTGTGAAGATGTACAAGTTTGCTTTGTTCTCATTCAATATCTTTTCTTTGTGGTGTGCCAAATTTCCTACCTACAACAGAAACTGATGTTCCTATCATGGTACAGACACTATGATTTAGTGTACTGACTTCAGATTATTTCTTGTCTTCAGATTCTTCATACATGTAGCATGCTTCATTGTGATTGGTTCAAAATCTGTACATGTAGTATGCTTCATTGTGATTGGTTCAAAGTCTTTGTACATGTAGCATGCTTCATTGTGATTGGTTCAAAGTCTCTGTACATCTATATGTAGCTAGCCTACCTATAGACTTGAGAATGGCTATCACTACACTATTCCACTATCTTAACTGACATTTTGAATTTTTGAATTTCTGCTACGTTGCCTTGGCTACGCTGAGAATTGAACGTTGCTATTATTTAAGCTCTGCCTCGGCATACACATAATGTGTGCAAAACATTAGCATAAATTTGAATAGAATCATCCAGTACGTGGGTCAGCGGGTTACATTTACATTTGTTTAAAAAATTCTTTTACAACATCTAATTATTTATTCATCATGTGACTTACTTATGAATTAAATATGGCTAATTATGTATTCAACCAATTGCACTTTATATAGGAATGCTGTTTAAATACTCACAATGTGTTAATCTTAGAAGCTAGGAGTTGATGAGGGAACATAGCTGAGAATTTAAAATGTCAGTTAGGATAGCGAAATGGAATAGTGTAGTGTAGTGATAGCCATTCTCAAGTTTATAGGTAGGCTAATATGTAATATGCTTCATTGTGATTGGTTCAAAGTCTCTCTGTACATGTAGCATGGTTTGTTGTGATTGGTTCAGTTTCTCTATATATCCTTCTTTGTGATTTGTGATTGGTTGATGCTTTGTTACAACATAGTATGATGATTCTGTCTTTTGATGAAGATGGACTTTTCATCAAAACAACAGATCAACATTTTACAAACACGAAGACACCCAATAGCTAAGATTGCATAGTGTGAAAAAAGACAATCATTATACCATACTGGTTTAGGTATTGAGCCTTCCATTTGAGCTGTACAAATACATGTAGTTACCAAGCTGTAGTAGTTGTCAGCAAACCTGATGCTATCCCAGCTGCAAACTGATCTTGATCTGTATACAATGAGACATATATACCGTACTTACATACAAAATATACCTGCTTTATATTATCAAACCTTTGGTGTGGTTATTACTATCATTAATGTCATATCTGTCTTTTTAGTCTAAAAATCTTCAATTCCCAAACTCGACTCCCTACCTATATAATGTTATTAATATAATTCACAATGCAAATGAAATATATACAAAATGTACCAAAGTATTAGTAATACATTATGTAATAACCAACTACATTTATAACATTCTGCATGTCCACATACATTGTCTATCTTCCTCTCTTGTAACCTATGTGGCTACATGTACATGTATTAATGTATGGACTGAACTAATTATGCCAAGTTCCCAGTAATTGCTAGAATATTATCCTCAAGTTCTTGGTAATTAGTAAAATGGTATCCTCAAGTTCTTACTAATTAATAAGAAAGGAAGGCAGCTCTATATTACTATGTTTTTCCAACTCTAAATCTGAATACTTTGTGTATAACCTGTGAACAGTGAGTGATACTTTGAGCAGTACATTATTATTATGTTAAATTGCTGTTTTTGTTGACATGAATATTAATGACAGGTGGAATCTACAAAACCTGTATACATGAAGATTAAGTGAAGTTGTTTAGTTCTACCAAGAGATACATGTACATTGTAATTTGTAGGCTTACAACAGTATCATTCAAGGTTTTGGCTAATTACTACAGTCCCTATGATAAACACTAACTCATTACTACTATGATAAACACTAACTCATTACTACTATGATAAACACTAACTCATTACTACTATGATCAACACTAACTCATTACTACTATGATCAACACTAACTCATTACTACTATGATCAACACTAACTCATTACTACTATGATCAACACTAACTCATTACTACTATGATCAACACTAACTCATTACTACTATGATCAACACTAACTCATTACTACTATGATAAACACTAACTCATTACTACTATGATAAATACTAACTCATTACTACTATGATCAACACTAACTCATTACTACTATGATAAACACTAACTCATTACTACTATGATCAACACTAACTCATTACTACTATGATAAACACTAACTCATTACTACTATGATAAACACTAACTCATTACTACTATGATCAACACTAACTCATTACTACTATGATCAACACTAACTCATTACTACTATGATAAACACTAACTCATTACTACTATGATAAACACTAACTCATTACTACTATGATCAACACTAACTCATTACTACTATGATCAACACTAACTCATTACTACTATAATAAACACTAACTCATTACTACTATGATCAACATTAACTCATTACTACTATGATAAACACTAACTCATTACTACTATGATAAACACTAACTCATTACTACTATGATAAACACTAACTCATTACTACTATGATAAACACTAACTCATTACTACTATGATCAACACAAACTCATTACTACTATGATCAACACTAACTCATTACTACTATGATAAACACAAACTCATTACTACTATGATCAACACTAACTCATTACTACTATGATCAACACTAACTCATTACTTGATATACAAGTTAAAGCAGAAAGAGTTTGCCAAAAGACTGGATGTAACAGATCAAAGTCATTCATGTGACCAGTTAAGGTTGTTGAAATTACTTGCAAGATAACAATATGACAGAAACCCATGATGCATGAGTACAAGTATAGCATACTCAGGGTATTTCCATGAGTGTTTGCAGTGTTCTCTGACTGAGATAAATAAATTAATCAACATTTTAAACTCCCGTCAATAACAATCATGTTGTCCATAGCAGTAAAGTTTTGTTTTCTATCAAGTAAAACAACAACCTAAACTTTGATTGTTAATGTAGTCTTTTGATGAGAACTTCCTGTTTTAGCTGTAAGCTGTTGAATAGATGTAGATGGTGTTTTAGTTACACTAGTAGCACAAGTAGCCTAGGGTGGCATTTCTAATGACTTCTATGTTCTTACAGCATTTATTTTGGAGACTGTAAGTGATCACACTATTTTGATTACCACATAGCAAAACAGAGGTGTTTGAACCACTATCACCCACTTGTGGAATCTACCACAGTAAAAATAAAATAGTAAAACTGTTTTAGTTTGTGTCTATCTTTCAGTAAGTCAAAACCTTGATTTCCACTGTTGTAATAGTAGTTAAGTTAGATACAATGTATGTACAATGTACTGATTATCTGTTATTGTTATGCTATTTAGTTTACAAGAAGTGGACCTTGGCTTTGTCATAATTCTTGATAGAAGAGAAGATAAATGGAGTTCTGTCAAAGCTGCTCTTGTCAAAATTGCAGTAAGTTATTAATATTGAAAGAGAAAGGATGACTAGTTGACCATGTATGCATGGCAGTTTCTTAACTCTGCACTAAGCTACAATCGGACTATTTGCTGAAACTGTTTTGTTAGATAAATGATTTCATTCACAATTGTACACTGTGAGGTGAATTAAACGATCTATAGGTAAACTTGTGTGTGTGATCGCATGGCTGTATCCATAAAACAGTTAAAAATGTACAGAATTTGTGTTTTACGGAATGGACCCTAAAATCAGTGCCTTCACCAATCAAAACCAATTGAATTTGAAACACAAAATAATAAGTTAGGAGAGACACTGTGAAAGAATATATGGCAATTGTGTCTCAATAAGCATTTACCATATATAGTTATCAAGGCAAGTCAAACTAACATGGAAATGGGCGGTAGAAAACCAAGATTTTGCTCACTATACAACCTCCAGAAAAAATTGACCACTAATTAAAAGAAACAATGTCTGTTTTTGTAAATAAGCCAAATGATTGCATCACAAGTGTGTGATTTAGGTAAAAAAAATGTAATTTATGACCAAAAACAAAATGTGCTGGGCAGATCACTCTGATATTTGGTGGGAACATTTCTAGACATGTTTAGATTAAGAATTTTCAAATAGAAATTCATATGTGTTGGTAAACCATAGTATTCAATTTAACTTTTGTTCCAAACACAACTTTGAAAATTTTACCTGAAATTGTTTTACTGCACACTGCAGTCTTTATCAACAGATTAACCCAGTGATCAGAACACATGACCTTATGGACACGTGAGCCTAATAAGGGGGTCAGTACACATGACCTTATGGACACGTGAGCCTAATAAGGGGATCAGTACACATGACCTTATGGACACGTGAGCCTAATAAGGGGGTCAGTACACATGACCTTATGGACACGTGAGCCTAATAAGGGGATCAGTACACATGACCTTATGGACACGTGAGCCTAATAAGGGGGTCAGTACACATGACCTTATGGACACGTGAGCCTAGTAAGGGGGTCAGTACACATGACCTTATGGACACGTGAGCCTAATAAGGGGGTCAGTACACATGACCTTATGGACACGTGAGCCTAATAAGGGGGTCAGTACACATGACCTTATGGACATGTGAGCCTAATAAGGGGGTCAGTACACATGACCTTATGGACACGTGAGCCTAATAAGGGGGTCAGTACACATGACCTTATGGACACGTGAGCCTAGTAAGGGGGTCAGTACACATGACCTTATGAACATGTGACCCTAGTAAGGGGGTCAGTACACATGACCTTATGGACACGTGAGCCTAGTAAGGGGGTCAGTACACATGACCTTATGAACACGTGAGCCTAGTAAGGGGGTCAGTACACATGACCTTATGGACACGTGAGCCTAGTAAGGGGGTCAGTACACATGACCTTATGAACACGTGAGCCTAGTAAGGGGGTCAGTACACATGACCTTATGGACATGTGAGCCTAATAAGGGGGTCAGTACACATGACCTTATGGACATGTGAGCCTAATAATAGGGTCAGTACACATGACCTTATGGACACGTGAGCCTAATATGGGGGTCAGTATACATGACCTTATGGACAGGTGAGCCTAATATGGGGGTCAGTACACATGACCTTATGGACATGTGAGCCTAATAAGGGGGTCAGTACACATGACCTTATGGACATGTGAGCCTAATAAGGGGGTCAGTACACATGACCTTATGGACATGTGAGCCTAATAAGGGGGTCAGTACACATGACCTTATGGACACGTGAGCCTAATAAAGGGGTCAGTACACATGACCTTATGGACACGTGAGCCTAATAAGGGGGTCAGTACACATGACCTTATGGACATGTGAGCCTAATAAGGGGTCAGTACACATGACCTTATGGACATGTGAGCCTAATAAGGGGGTCAGTACACATGACCTTATGGACATGTGAGCCTAATAAGGGGGTCAGTACACATGACCTTATGGACACGTGAGCCTAATAAGGGGTCAGTCTCTGTTCAGTAATGGTTTAAGTGCCCGGATGTAGATAGCTTCCTTCACTCCCTGTTTAAAATGTCTAGACATTTTAAACTAGATTATTATATTTCATTATATTTCAGTTTGTGTCATGGATGTGTATTTGAGTTAATGGTTATATTTGACATCTTTACAATTACAGGGTTACTTTCCTGGAACTATCAGAGAAGTTTTTGTACTTAGACCAAGTGGATTCCTACAGAGAGCATTTACAGATGTTGGTTTTAAATTTTATAAAGATGAATTTAAGTTTAAAGTAAGTCATTTCATTTATCGTTGACAGTTTATTATGAACACCTGGTATGCAGCAATCGTATTTTATATGTTGGCTATCCTTTTAATCACATTCAACTTTTTTTGCACTGGTCAGTCCTGTACTAACTAACAAATTATTGAAATCAACTGACATTTGTGCATTGTCATATTATGGGATGTATTGATTCTTACATAGCTGCAATTACCTTTGACCTTCAGTGATGAAATTCACAATCAAGATCCTTTCTGTGTACAAATGTGTTATTATTACTGGTGCTCTGATATGTATGTTCTGTTACCATGGTACCAAGCTGGTTCCCCTAATGTTGTCTTCGTTCCGGCCTTCACATGATATATGACCCAACACCTCTTTAGATTTGTTGTTTTGTCTTTAATGGAGTCGAATGGTGTTTTGAATTACAACCCTATGTACTTGAAATACTGTTGTAACAGTTTGTGCCACTGATGTGTGATATATCTACGTTGATGGTGACTTGATATATGACATCTACATGTATGTTGACTTGTTATGATTTATCTCAGTCTTAGCTTGTATTTGTCTTCTTGAGACTAAATATCAACTCTTGGACATCCTATTTATGGATCTTATACTTAGTAAGGCCATACAGCAATGGGTACCTTCTCTGATGTAGGATACAGTCTATCATACAGCAATGGGTACCTTCTCTGATGTAGGATACAGTCTATCATACAGCAATGGGTACCTTCTCTGATGTAGGATACAGTCTATCATACAGCAATGGGTACCTTCTCTGATGTAGGACACAGTCTATCATACAGCAATGGGTACCTTCTCTGATGTAGGATACAGTCTATCATACAGCAATGGGTACCTTCTCTGATATAGGATACAGTATATCATACAGCAATGGGTACCTTCTCTGATGTAGGATACAGTCTATCATACAGCAATGGGTACCTTCTCTGATATAGGATACAGTCTATCATACAGCAATGTGTACCTTCTCTGATGTAGGATACAGTCTATCATACAGCAATGGGTACCTTCTCTGATGTAGGATACAGTCTATCATATAGCAATGGGTACCTTCTCTGATGTAGGATACAGTCTATCATACAGCAATGGGTACCTTCTCTGATGTAGGATACAGTCTATCATACAGCAATGGGTACCTTCTCTGATGTAGGATACAGTCTATCATACAGCAATGGGTACCTTCTCTGATGTAGGATACAGTCTATCATACAGCAATGGGTACCTTCTCTGATGTAGGATACAGTCTATCATACAGCAATGGGTACCTTCTCTGATGTAGGATACAGTCTGTCATACACTTGATAAGTATACAGTGGCAGATGAAAAAAGTTCATTGTTAAATTTACACTACAAGTTGCAACTACTACAAGATATTATTCCAGAGCTTTGAAACAACAGTTTTGGTTGTATTAAAAAACTTAACATTTTCAATTATTCCTATGCAATCTATACAGGGTCAATAACCTTGACAAAACAGTCTAACTAGCTTTAACAGGCTGTTAAATAATATCACACAAAATAATCAAGTTTAAACCAGCTTTGGGAGATATATACTTCTGCTATAACTAAACACTTGATATAACAACCCATAGTTGGTTATCTGGTAAATGAAATACCATTCACTTGATATAACAACCCATAGTTGGTTATCTGGTAAATGTAATACCATACACTTGATATAACAACCCATAGTTGGTTATCTGGTAAATGAAATACCATTCACTTGATATAACAACCCATAGTTGGTTATCTGGTAATGAAATACCATACACTTGATATAACAACCCATAGTTGGTTATCTGGTAATGAAATACCATTCACTTGATATGACAACCCATAGTTGGTTATCTGGTAAATGAAATACCATTCACTTGATATAACAACCCATAGTTGGTTATCTGGTAAGGAAATACCATTCACTTGATATGACAACCCATAGTTGGTTATCTGGTAAATGAAATACCATTCACTTGATATAACAACCCATAGTTGGTTATCTGGTAAATGTAATACCATACACTTGATATAACAACCCATAGTTGGTTATCTGGTAAATGAAATACCATACACTTGATATAACAACCCATAGTTGGTTATCTGGTAAATGAAATACCATACACTTGATATAACAACCCATAGTTGGTTATCTGGTAATGAAATACCATTCACTTGATATGACAACCCATAGTTGGTTATCTGGTAAATGAAATACCATTCACTTGATATAACAACCCATAGTTGGTTATCTGGTAAATGTAATACCATACACTTGATATAACAACCCATAGTTGGTTATCTGGTAAATGAAATACCATTCACTTGATATAACAACCCATAGTTGGTTATCTGGTAATGAAATACCATTCACTTGATATAACAACCCATAGTTGGTTATCAGGTAAATGAAATACCATTCACTTGATATAACAACCCATAGTTGGTTATCAGGTAAATGAAATACCATTCACTTGATATGACAACCCATAGTTGGTTATCTGGTAAATGAAATACCATACACTTGATATAACAACCCATAGTTGGTTATCTGGTAAATGAAATACCATTCACTTGATATAACAACCCATAGTTGGTTATCTGGTAAATGTAATACCATACACTTGATATAACAACCCATAGTTGGTTATCTGGTAAATGAAATACCATTCACTTGATATAACAACCCATAGTTGGTTATCTGGTAAATGTAATACCATTCACTTGATATGACAACCCATAGTTGGTTATCAGGTAAATGTAATACCATACACTTGATATAACAACCCATAGTTGGTTATCAGGTAAATGAAATACCATTCACTTGATATGACAACCCATAGTTGGTTATCTGGTAAATGAAATACCATTCACTTGATATGACAACCCATAGTTGGTTATCTGGTAAATGAAATACCATTCACTTGATATAACAACCCATAGTTGGTTATCTGGTAAATGAAATACCATTCACTTGATATGACAACCCATAGTTGGTTATCTGGTAAATGAAATACCATTCACTTGATATAACAACCCATAGTTGGTTATCTGGTAAATGAAATACCATTCACTTGATATAACAACCCATAGTTGGTTATCTGGTAAATGAAATACCATTCACTTGATATGACAACCCATAGTTGGTTATCTGGTAAATGAAATACCATACACTTGATATAACAACCCATAGTTGGTTATCAGGTAAATGAAATACCATTCACTTGATATGACAACCCATAGTTGGTTATCTGGTAAATGAAATACCATTCACTTGATATAACAACCCATAGTTGGTTATCAGGTAAATGAAATACCATTCACTTGATATGACAACCCATAGTTGGTTATCTGGTAAATGAAATACCATACACTTGATATAACAACCCATAGTTGGTTATCTGGTAAATGAAATACCATACACTTGATATAACAACCCATAGTTGGTTATCTGGTAAATGAAATACCATTCACTTGATATAACAACCCATAGTTGGTTATCTGGTAAATGAAATACCATACACTTGATATAACAACCCATAGTTGGTTATCTGGTAAATGAAATACTATACACTTGATATAACAACCCATGGTTGGTTATCTGGTAAGGAAATACCATACACTTGATATGACAACCCATAGTTGGTTATCTGGTAAATGAAATACCATACACTTGATATAACAACCCATAGTTGGTTATCTGGTAAGGAAATACCATACACTTGATATAACAACCCATAGTTGGTTATCTGGTAAGGAAATACCATACACTTGATATAACAACCCATAGTTGGTTATCTGGTAATGAAATACCATTCACTTGATATGACAACCCATAGTTGGTTATCTGGTAAATGAAATACCATACACTTGAAATAACAACCCATAGTTGGTTATCTGGTAAATGAAATACCATTCACTTGATATAACAACCCATAGTTGGTTATCTGGTAAATGTAATACCATACACTTGATATAACAACCCATAGTTGGTTATCTGGTAAATGAAATACCATACACTTGATATAACAACCCATGGTTGGTTATCTGGTAAATGTAATACCATTCACTTGATATGACAACCCATAGTTGGTTATCTGGTAATGAAATACCATACACTTGATATAACAACCCATGGTTGGTTATCTGGTAAGGAAATACCATACACTTGATATAACAACCCATAGTTGGTTATCTGGTAATGAAATACCATTCACTTGATATAACAACCCATAGTTGGTTATCTGGTAAATGAAATACCATACACTTGATATAACAACCCATAGTTGGTTATCTGGTAATGAAATACCATACACTTGATATAACAACCCATAGTTGGTTATCTGGTAAATGAAATACCATACACTTGATATAACAACCCATAGTTGGTTATCTGGTAATGAAATACCATTCACTTGATATGACAACCCATAGTTGGTTATCTGGTAAATGAAATACCATTCACTTGATATAACAACCCATAGTTGGTTATCTGGTAAGGAAATACCATTCACTTGATATGACAACCCATAGTTGGTTATCTGGTAAATGAAATACCATTCACTTGATATAACAACCCATAGTTGGTTATCTGGTAAGGAAATACCATTCACTTGATATGACAACCCATAGTTGGTTATCTGGTAAATGAAATACCATACACTTGATATAACAACCCATAGTTGGTTATCTGGTAAATGAAATACCATTCACTTGATATAACAACCCATAGTTGGTTATCTGGTAATGAAATACCATACACTTGATATAACAACCCATAGTTGGTTATCTGGTAATGAAATACCATTCACTTGATATATCCTTTGTCAATTAGTTGCATGAGATAACTGAGCTTAATACTTATGCTGATGTAACAAATCTTAGTAGTCAATTGAAAAACATTTATATCAATAGTATTTGGAGACCAACAATTCATAATAACGACAACAACAAATTACATAATGATAACAAATTATGAATTTGAACCATATCTAGAACAAGTAAAGAATGTTTGGCACAGAATCAGTATTTACTAAGCTCAGGATCTTAGCATCCAGAGACTACAATACCAAGGAACCCCCCCCCCCCCCCCCCATCTGTAACTGAAGCTAGAAACCAATTTCAAAGAACAATCAAAGTTTTTCAAAATGATCTCACAAACAATATTTCAAAGAATAATGAGTTCAAATGATGATTTAATTTCATCACTTATAGCTTTGGAAAATTCTCTAATTCATTATTATCTTTGTATTCAATACAGTAACTGTAGTTTTAAAAAATTAGTGTTCTATATATATTTATATTTATCTAGTATTTTTGTTTTTGTTTTTTCTGTATGTTGTTTTTGACTCTAGATAATGTATTTTTTACATTATTTCATGTCAAATAAAATATACTATACTATACTTAATATAATATTGATGGTGTTGGGAGTTCCCTTCCACATTATTACGCTTTTTTATTGTGGCATAGAAATTAGACAGTATCTATTTTGTGTGGCATCAAAATTAACCAGGTCTGTATTTGTATATGGCAGCTTAGAAATTAGACAGGTCTTTAATGTCGCACATTTTGTTTGATAGCTCATAGCTAACAGCATTGATGGATAGCCATTTTGTGGGTGACATCATTCCCTGAGGAGCTACAAGAATTATTACAGAATACATTACAACTACTTTGCATGAGTCATGGCCTCGCTATCCAATATGGCTGCCTACCTCATTGAGCCAGCTAGCACATTAACATCATTGTCTGTGTGCTTTTATACGTTTTGAAAACAAGCAGTGTTAATCCAGTTAAAGGTGTTTTCAATTTTGTAGGTTTATTCTATTATTCATTCCGTCAGGTACATTCATCAAAGTGAGAATAACATTATAGTGTGGTGACACAGATTACATTGGAAATCACTCATTTACATTTTAATATGAGTCAAACAGCTGTGAGTAAATGCAGTGAGAGTATGATGTGACCAGTGAATGACCCAGTACCATACACTTAACAAGAATGAGAGCTAGAAACAATTTATGTGCTATTAACTTTTCTACGTGACGGTGTGAACGCTAGCAGATTGTAAGTAAATAAGACTAAGTATGTTAATATAGGACTACTTTGATGTAGAAAGACGATGTATGTATAGAATGCATCCATTGCATTATCATGTAAGACACACAGACTAGTCGACAGTAATACTGTCATGTATGTAAGTGTACATTTTAATATTGTGCTGTTTCCATCTTCCAATGTTACAATTGCTAGGCAACATTTCAGTTGACCTTTGTTTTTTTGGCAAAATTGGCAGATTTTTACTCTGACTGTATACATGTAAATTAATTTAAATTTCAATCTTTTGTGTAACGCTATACACACTACGGATGTACCAGAGAATGTGCTATATGGTACAAATTTTTGAAAAGGAAATGAATTCTGAAAGGTTCACAACTGATGAAAAGTATACATTGTCAATCAAAATATCAATTAAATTGCTGTTTGCTGCAATAAAGAGAAATAAGATTGACATTTCCATACTGTGTACTGTTACAGTATCTTTTATATGATAGGTGAAATCTATACAATACATCTAATCTTATTTAGTAATTGTGTATTTTATGTCATCGGTCAAAACCATCTCATTATCTCTTGTATCCCTGTATGATATATTGTACATAAGGTGGAATGTAGATATAGGTAGACAGTACATGTCATCTGAACCATATAGATTGAGTCTGCTTTACCTTAGTTACCCCCACCAAGTGTGTAAATATTTCAAGAGCTCATAATTAAAAAATCTAATTTCTTTCTTGTGATGTATT
Organism: Glandiceps talaboti; assembly: GCF_964340395.1. Taxonomy (NCBI): domain Eukaryota; kingdom Metazoa; phylum Hemichordata; class Enteropneusta; family Spengelidae; genus Glandiceps; species Glandiceps talaboti. Next base: position 22,724,278 of record NC_135559.1, read on the forward strand.
AATAATGAGATATTTCTGTAGGAGTTTACAACTTAATTAGTATGCAGAATATTACCCTTTGTGTCATCTCTACATTTTTTGTATGTGTATGGATTGTAATATATCCGTGTGTATCTCTACATCTCTATGTGACCTGTATAGATTGTATCCCTGTGTATCTCTACATCTCTATGTGACCTGTATAGATTGTATCCCTGTGTATCTCTAACATCTCTATGTGACCTGTATAGATTGTATCCCTGTGTATCTCTACATCTCTATGTGACCTGTATAGATTGTATCCCTGTGTATCTCTACATCTCTATGTGACCTGTATAGATTGTATCCCTGTATATCTCTACATCTCTATGTGATCTGTATAGATTGTATCCCTGTGTATCTCTACATCTCTATGTGATCTGTATAGATTGTATCCCTGTGTATCTCTACATCTCTATGTGACCTGTATAGATTGTATCCCTGTGTATCTCTATATCTCTATGTGACCTGTATAGATTGTATCCCTGTGTATCTCTACATCTCTATGTGACCTGTATAGATTGTATCCCTGTGTATCTCTACATCTGTATGTGACCTGTATAGATTGTATCCCTGTGTATCTCTACATCTCTATGTGATCTGTATGGATTGTATCCCTGTGTATCTCTACATCTCTATGTGATCTGTATAGATTGTATCCCTGTGTATCTCTACATCTCTATGTGACCTGTATAGATTGTATCCCTGTGTATCTCTACATCTCTACATGCTTGGATTGTATCTCTATATCTCTCTATATACACTATATACATATATCTCTATATTTATTCACTTACTGTCTAGCCAATCAAATTATAGACTGAAATAAGCCTTAGTTTATCAGTCACTATAAAGTACATGTAAGGTCACACAGTCAGTTATTACTGGTATCTAATTGGTCTGTTCTAATTGGTACCGTATCTAATTGGTCTGTTTTAATTGGTCTGTTCTAATTGGTACCATATCTAATTGGTCTGTTCTAATTGGTTGTATCTAATAGGCCTGTTCTAATTGGTCTGTTCTAATTGTCTGTATCTAATAGGCCTGTTCTAATTGGTCTGTTGGAATTGGTTGTATCTAATTGGTCTGTTCTAATTGGTACCATATCTAATTGGTCTGTTTTAATTGGTCTGTTCTAATTGTTCTGTTCTAATTCAAGTAATTGGTACTGTATCTAATTGGTCTGTTCTCACTAATTGGTACTGTATCTAATTGGTACCATATCTAATTAGTACCATATCTAATTGGTACTGTATCTAATTGGTCTGTTCTCACTAATTGGTACAATATCTAATTGGTACTGTATCTAATTGGTTTGTTCTCACTAATTGGTACCGTATCTAATTGGTACTGTATCTAATTGGTACCGTATTTAATTGGTACTGTATCTAATTGGTACCGTATCTAATTGGTACCCTATCTAATTGGTACTGTATCTAATTGGTACCGTATCTAATTGGTACCGTATCTAATTGGTACTGTATCTAATTGATTTGTTCTCACTAATTGGTACCGTATCTAATTGGTTTGTTCTCACTAATTGGTACCATATTTAATTGGTACCGTATCTAATTGATACCGTATCTAATTGGTCTGTTCTCACTAATTGGTAATGTATCTAATTGGTACCGTATCTAATTGATTTGTTCTCACTAATTGGTACCGTATCTAATTGGTTTGTTCTCACTAATTGGTACCATATTTAATTGGTACCGTATCTAATTGATACCGTATCTAATTGGTCTGTTCTCACTAATTGGTAATGTATCTAATTGGTACCGTATCTAATTGGTTTGTTCTCACTAATTGATACCGTATCTAATTGGTCTGTTCTCACTAATTGGTACCGCATCTAATTGGTCGGTTCTCAATAATTGGTACCATATCTAATTGGTACCATATCTAACTGGTCTGTTCTCACTAATTTGTACCATATCTAATTGGTACCGTATCTAATTGGTACCGTCTCTAATTGGTCTGTTCTCACTAATTGGTACCATATCTAATTGGTACCGTATCTAATTGGTACCGTATTTAATTGGTACTGTATCTAATTGGTACTGTATCTAATTGGTACCGTCTCTAATTGGTCTGTTCTCACTAATTGGTACCATATCTAATTGGTCTGTTCTCACTAATTGGTACCATATCTAATTGGTACTGTATCTAATTGGTACCGTCTCTAATTGGTCTGTTCTCACTAATTGGTACCATATCTAATTGGTCTGTTCCCACTAATTGGTACCATATCTAATTGGTCTGTTCTCACTAATTTGTACCATATCTAATTGGTACCATATCTAATTTGTACTATATCTAATTTGTACCATATCTAATTGGTACCATATCTAATTGGTACCATATCTAATTGGTCTGTTCTCACTAATTTGTACCATATCTAATTGGTACTGTATCTAATTGGTACCATATCTAATTGGTCTGTTCTCACTAATTTGTACCATATCTAATTGGTACTGTATCTAATTGGTACCATATCTAATTGGTCTGTTCCCACTAATTTGTACCATATCTAATTGGTCTGTTCCCACTAATTTGTACCATATCTAATTGGTACCATATCTAATTGGTACCATATCTAATTGTTACCATATCTAATTGGTACCATATCTAATTGGTACCATATCTAATTGTTACCATATCTAATTGGTACCATATCTAATTGGTTTGTTCTCACTAATTTGTACCATTTCTAATTGGTACCGTATCTAATTGGTACCATATCTAATTGGTCTGTTCTCACTAATTGTTACCATATCTAATTGGTACCATATCTAATTGGTCTGTTCTCACTAATTGGTACCGTCTCTAATTGGTACCATATCTCATTGGTCTGTACTTACTTTATAATTGTCTAATTCATATTTTTTTTCTAATTTTTAATTATCAACAGGTATTTATGTTGGAATCGTTGAAAGATCTACATGATCATGTTGATAAATCTCAATTAACAACTGAACTGAGTGGATCCCTGCCGTATAACCATCAAGAATGGATAGAAATGAGAAGTGTAAGTCACTTTAAATGTTTGACTGAGTTTGACTTAGCAAGGGTGTAAGTCACCTTAAAATAAATGTTTCAGTTTAGGTAATAGGGGAGATGTTTCTAGAAGTGTTATTCTGCAAATTTTGTTCGAAACATGTTGACACAATTAGCCCTAGCAACCTTGACCATGCCCTTACCAACAACCAAATAACAACATCATCTGGTAGGCAAGTGAGTAAACATTCAAAAAATGTATGCAAATACCCCAAGCAACCATGACCACTCCCATAGCAACAGCCAAACGGCGGTGTATTTCACAGATAACAACAGGAATTCTTAGACAAATGAATAAACATTAAAAAAGTGTATGTAAATATGCCGAGCAACAAAACCACACCAATTGCAACATGCAAATGATCACATATATTGCGAAGATAACAGGGATTAATAGACAAATGAATAAACATTCAAAAAATGTATGTAAATATGCCTAGCAACAAGACCAATCCCATAGCAACAGCCAAATGATCACATAGATTTCAAAGATAACAACATAGGTTAATCACCTATACCTAGCATGAATCAACATGTGGATAAGCATTTTTAAAAAACTGTACAGTTGTGCTACAATGCCATTAACGCTATTTTTATTTTTTTTAAATGTGTCATTTTGAAGTATGTATAAATCTTAATATTCTTAGAGGATTGAATGTGGACACTCTGATACAGGCAATATTAGAGGACTGAATGCTAACACTCTGATACAAGCAATATTGGAGGACTGAATGTGAACACTCTGATACAGACAATATTAGAGGACTGAATGTGAACACTCTGATACAAACAATATTAGAGGACTGAATGTGAACACTCTGATACAGGCAATATTAGAGGACTGAATGCTAACACTCTGATACAGGCAATATTAGAGGACTGAATGTGAACACTCTGATACAGGCAATATTAGAGGACTGAATGTGAACACTCTGATACAGACAATATAAGAGGACTGAATGTGAACACTCTGATACAGGCAATATTAGATACTCTCTGATACAGGCTGGATTAACACTCTGATACAGGCTGGATTATTGCAATTCCATCCTCTATGGATTACCAGACAAAGAGATCAACAAACTTCAACGTGTGCAGAACACAGCTGCTAGACTTGTTGCCAAACTACGCAAATATGATCATGTCTCACCAGTATTACATAATCTTCATTGGTTACCTGTACGTCAACGTATTGCATACAAAATCTTGCTCGTCACCTACAAGGCTGTCAATAAACTGTCACCATCCTACATCATTGAACTAATACCCATACACAAGCCAAAGCGTGCCTTACGTTCTAGTACTCATCTTACACTTGCCATTCCACGTGTTGCAACTACCACGTACGGAGATCGCGCCTTCTCTGTTGCCGGTCCTAAGTTATGGAACTCTCTCCCAATTCACATTAGGAGAGCGGTATCGATCGAAACATTCAAGTCCCAACTAAAGACATACTTGTTGACAAACTTTTAGAACATACTATACTTTTATAAGCAGTAATCAATAGGTTTTGTTTTTTAATGAATTTCAAGTTGTTGTTTTGTTTGTTTGGGTTTTTTTTTTTTTTCTTCTCTCAGTTTTGTAAAGCGCATTGAGGCTGTTGCGTAATGCGCTGATAAGAATTTATTATTATTATTATTATTATAATATTAGAGGACTGAATGCTAACACTCTGATACAGGCAATATTAGAGGACTGAATGTGAACACTCTGATACAAACAATATTAGAGGACTGAATGTGAACACTCTGATACAAACAATATTAGAGGACTGAATGTGAACACTCTGATACAGACAGCATTAGAGGACTGAATGCTAACACTCTGATACAGACAATATTAGAGGACTGAATGTGAACACTCTGATACAAACAATATTAGAGGACTGAATGTGAACACTCTGATACAAACGTTTTTAGAGGACTGAATGCTAACACTCTGATACAGACAATATTAGAGGACTGAATGCTAACACTCTGATACAGGCAATATTAGAGGACTGAATGTGAACACTCTGATACAAACAATATTAGAGGACTGAATGTGAACACTCTGATACAAACAATATTAGAGGACTGAATGCTAACACTCTGATACAGACAATATTAGAGGACTGAATGTGAACACTCTGATACAAACAATATTAGAGGACTGAATGTGAACACTCTAATACAGACAATATTAGAGGACTGAATGCTAACACTCTGATACAGACAATATTAGAGGACTGAATGTGAACACTCTGATACAGACAATATTAGAGGACTGAATGTAAACACTCTGATACAAACAATATTAGAGGACTGAATGTGAACACTCTGATACAAACGTTATTAGAGGACTGAATGCTAACACTCTGATACAGACAATATTAGAGGACTGAATGTGAACACTCTGATACAGACAATATTAGAGGACTGAATATCAACACTCTGATACAGACAATATTAGAGGACTGTATGTTAACACTCTGATACAGACAATATTAGAGGACTGAATATTAACACTCTGAATGCTAACACTCTGATATATCTCTTTTATAGGCAATAGAAAGGTTTTCTGATAACTGTGATGGTATTAGCAATGCCTTGAAATCTCTTGGTGAACAGTTTATGCAGACAGAACTGCCCGATGATGTCAGAAGTACTGGAGTGTTACTGACAGATCATAGAAAACAAAGATATGAACTCAAAGAAGATTTGCACAGTACAATACAGTTAGGAGAAACTTTATTAAAATGTATAAAGAAATCAACCACTAATAATGGCAATGACCAAAATACACCAATGCATAGGTTTTCTAACTCTTGTGCTATTCAGAGGTAAGTTAAACTGTTAATACATGTATTCTAGAGATGTTAATGTCTATTCTGAGATCAATTAATATCTATTCTGAGGTTCTGTTTTTAATTACAACTCTACAAAGACACCACCTTGACAAGTCTGCATGTCCTGGTCTCTATACCCTCTTCTTATTCTGAGATAAGTAAAAATTAGTGCCTATTCTAGTCTCAGATACCGGTAAGTTAGTGGCTATTCTCAGATAAAGTCAGCATCTATTCTCATTCTTATTTGGCAAATAACATACTTAAATACATCACCTGTGACTATGAATTCATTTTTGAATGTCTAAAAATGCTGTTTCATTTTAAAATAAAATCACTTCCACATTATACTGTTCAGCATAGTATCACTCACCTCTCTGATAACTGCAATGCGGTTGTTTACATGTCAGCCATAACTTTATCATCCAATTAGAGTGCGCGTTTGCTCAGTAGTATGACGTAATGTTTACTATTTGCATATCACTCAGTGATATTATTCAAATTTATAACCATCAGCTGAAAAATGAGTATGTCTTTGTTTTGCGTACTATATTCCATTAAATGTACAGAAATGTTTGCGATATGCTTTCTTGTTCTAGTTAAGCAAAAATTGTGCCCTCTGTGGTGGTAATTTTGATATCCTTCATAAATTTAGGAATTCATGTTTACGATCATGTGACGACTGTGTTCGCCATCACTGGACTTTTGCCGTTCTGTGTGGAATTTTTTACTTTCCCTGTGACATGAAAAGTACAGTTCAAAAACTTATTACAATGTATACAACAGTGATCTTTTGTTCGGTTGACAACACATTTGGCATTGGAAATGCTGGTTATAGCTGGATGTCTAGTTGTCTCCTAGGTTTGTTTACGAGGGGATGTGCAGTGATCACATGATACAACAAGAAAAAATACGGCTATACGACTAATTTATTGTGTCATTACTATTAATTTTTTATTAATGGATATTTCTTGTAGGCTACTCCTACAGCTCCAAGAAACAGACAAAGCATTTGATGTATTCTGGTCTGACCATGAAACCAAACTAAAACAATGTCTATGGCTGAGAGAGTTTGAACAAGAGTATGGCCAGGTATGTAACCAAACTAAAACAATGTCTATGGCTGAGAATTAGAACTGGAGTACAATTAATGATGTGGTCAAGTATGTATTTAAAGATGAATTGCTAGTCTGCCATGCCATGTGCTTCACCATTGTTAATGGTGTATGTGAAATATTACTCTGTGTCAGAATATTATTAATACACCGTAAATTATGAAATTATAAATGAAGGAATGACATGCGATGATACACAGTAGCTAGAACATGGTAACAAAGAAATGTAAGAAAATGTAAACCAATAGAGAAGCTTCTTTTAGTTGCCAGTAATCACATGACTCCATGTATTAAAGCCAATAGAGAATCTTCTTGTTGTTACCAGTAATCACATGACTCTATGTAAGCCAATAGAAGGTTTCATGTAGTTGCCATTAATCGCATGATTCCATGTAAGCCAATAGTGGTGAAGCTGACATTTAATTTATATTCTCTATGATTAGTTATCAACAAGGTATTGCATATAAATGTTACGTTTATGTAAATGATTTATTGACAGTTGAAGTATGGTTTGGAATCATCTCTGGAAAGTGTCAACGCTATGAGTGATCCATGTGATAGTGTGTCTAGAGTGGAAGCTGTCATTCGAGATTATGAAGAACTCAATGATAAAACTCAGGTAAAAAACACATTAAACAAATAAAAGATTTTTGAAATCCCTAAATTACACACATTTCAGAAATCTTTATTTGGACAGACAATACTATATGTACTAAAAAGTCCAATATTTGAATCCCATCTTCTATCAGTGGTGCTTCTCTCTTATTCAGGACCAACATTTTCTACAGCCTTACCAGTCAACTGTTTTTCACACCACTTCATACCACACTACACTATATCACACCACACCACACTATACCATACCACACCACATCATACCACACCACACAACACCACATCATATTACCACACCACACCACATCATACCACACCACATCACATCACACCACATCACATCACATCACATCACATCACATCACACCATACCATACCACATCACATCACACCACATCACATCACATCATGTCACATCACACCACACCATACCACATCACACCACACCACATCATACCACACCACATCACATCACACCACATCACATCACACCGCACCACATCACACCATGCTACATCACATCACATCACACCACACCCCATCATACCACCACACATCATACCACACCACATCACATCACATCATACCACATCGCATTATACCACATCACATCACACCACACCATACCACACTATACCACACCACACAACACCACATCATACCACACCACATCATACCACACCACATCACATCACATCATGTCACATCACACTACACCATACCACATCACACCACACCACATCATACCACATCACATCACACCACATCACATCACACCACACCACATCACACCATGCTACATCACATCACATCACACCACACCACATCATACCACCACACATCATACCACACCACATCACATCACATCATACCACATCGCATTATACCACATCACATCACACCACACCATACCACATCACATCACATCACATCACACCATACCATACCACATCACATCATACCACACCACATCACATCATACCACACCACATCACACCATACCATACCATACCACATCACACCATACCATACCACATCACACCACATCACATCACATCACACCACACCACACCACATCATACCACACCACACCACATCACATCACACCATACCATACCATACCACATCACACCATACCATACCACATCACACCACATCACATCACATCACACCACACCACACCACATCATACCACACCACACCACATCACATCACACCATACCATACCATACCACATCACACCATACCATACCATAGCACATCACATCACACCACATCACATCACACCACACCACATCACATCACATCACATCACATCACACCACATCACACCACACAAAACTATGTCATACCACACCACACCACACCACGTCATACCACACAGTACTACACCACACCACACCACATCACACCACACCATGTCATACCACACCATACTACACCATACCACATCATGTCATACCACACCACACCACACCACACCACACCACACCACATCATACCACACCATACTGCACCACACCACACCACACCACATCATGTCATACCACACCACACCATACCACACCACACCACACCACACCACGTCATACCACACCATACCATACCACACCACACCACACCACACCACACCACACCACATCATACCACACCATACTGCACCACACCACACCACATCATGTCATACCACACCACACCACACCACATCACACCACACCACACCACACCACACCACACCACACCACGTCATACCACACCATACTTCACCACACCACACCACACCACACCACACCACACCGCACCACACCATACTACACCATACCACATCTTACCAAAATGACTCAACAATAACATCACATTACATGCAAACTAGGCACAAAGATGTATTTAAACAGTGGTATGATTTCATGAAATCTAAATAAGTGTAGTATTAAATGTGCATGTAGTAGTGTAAGCAATCAGAATGTGGTATTAATTAATACATTCAAATTTGTTATTATTTACAACTCTACCTTGACAAGATATATAAATTAATTAAAATTAATTTGTTATTATTTACAGCTCTACCTTGACAAGATATATAAATTAATTGAAATTAATTTATTATTTACAGCTCTACCTTGACAAGATATATAAATTAATTAAAATTAATTTGTTATTATTTACAGCTCTACCTTGACAAGATATATAAATTAATTAAAATTAATTTGTTATTATTTACAGCTCTACCTTGACAAGATATATAAATTAATTTAAATTAATTTGTTATTATTTACAGCTCTACCTTGACAAGACATATAAATTAATACACAATGGTAATGACTTGGTCAGCAATAATCACTACGCCAAGGACAGCATTGAACCTAAATGTCAAACAGCAAAACATCTTTTTGACCAAGTGAAAGAAAAATTTGAAAAGACTGGAAAATTTCTAGAAATTTCACTTGAATTACACTGTAGGATAGACAAGGTAAGAGAAGTACATTACTTGGTTATCAGTTGACTACAACCAAAACATCTTTTTGACCAAGTGAAAGAAAAATTTGAAAAGACTGGAAAATTTCTAGAAATTTCACTTGAATTACACTGTAGGATAGACAAGGTAAGAGAAGTACATTACTTGGTTATCAGTTGACTACAACCAAAACATCTTTTTGACCAAGTGAAAGAAAAATTTGAAAAGACTGGAAAATTTCTAGAAATTTCACTTGAATTACACTGTAGGATAGACAAGGTAAGAGAAGTACATTACTTGGTTATCAGTTGACTACAACCATTAAATCTTCTCACTGTCAACAACAGTTTATTTGTAATGTGAATTTGCCTTTTTATTGATAATGTATGTGTAACACATTTTAGCTCTCTAACAATAGTTTATGTTTAACATAATGTTAGCCCTTCTATTGATGGTTTATGTTAAACATAATGTTAGCCCTTCTATCAATAGTTTATGTTAAACATAATGTTAACCCTTCTATCAATAGTTTATGTTTAACATAATGTTAGCCCTTCTGTTGATGGTTTATGTTAAACATAATGTTAACCCTTCTATCAATAGTTTATGTTTAACATAATGTTAGCCCTTCTATCAATAGTTTATGTTAAACATAATGTTAACCCTTCTATCAATAGTTTATGTTAAACATAATGTTAGCCCTTCTATCAATAGTTTATGTTTAACATAATGTTAGCCCTTCTGTTGATGGTTTATGTTTAACATACATGTAATGTTAGCCCTTCTACCAATAGTTTATGTTAAACATAATGTTAGCCCTTCTACCAATAGTTTATGTTTAACATAATGTTAGCCCTTCTATTGATGGTTTATGTTTAGCATAATGTTGTCCTTTCTACCAGTAGTTTACGTTAAACATAATGTTAGCCCTTCTATTGATGGTTTATGTTTAGCATAATGTTGGCCTTTCTACCAATAGTTTATGTTTAGCATAATGTTAGCCCTTCTATTGATGGTTTATGTTTAACATAATGTTAGCCCTTCTGTTGATGGTTTATGTTTAGCATATTGTTAACCCTTCTACCAATAGTTTATGTTTAACATAATGTTAGCCCTTCTACCAATAGTTTATGTTAAACATAATGTTAGCCCTTCTATTGATGGTTTATGTTTAGCATAATGTTGGCCTTTCTACCAATAGTTTATGTTTAACATAATGTTAGCCCTTCTATTGATGGTTTATGTTTAGCATATTGTTAGCCCTTCTACCAATAGTTTATGTTAAACATAATGTTAACCCTTCTACCAATAGTTTATGTTTAACATAATGTTAGCCCTTCTACCAATAGTTTATGTTAAGCATAATGTTAGCCTTTCTACCAATAGTTTATGTTTAACATAATGTTAGCCCTTCTATTGATGGTTTATGTTTAGCATATTGTTAACCCTTCTACCAATAGTTTATGTTAAACATATTGTTAACCCTTCTACCAATAGTTTATGTTTAACATGTTATTCATCTCACATTGTTATGTCTGTAGGCCAATAAGTGGTGTCGTCAGGGTGTTGATTTATTGGCCACTCAATCTATTGACAAATGTCAATCACAAGATGGTGCTCAGGGTGCTCTACAAGACATTGATGATTTTGTCAAGACAGCAAATGATGTCAACCTAGATAATCCTAAAGAGTTCCATGCAGTCTTTGATCCAATACTTACCACTGAAACTAAGGTAGGATTTGATTTAATTTAATTGGATTTAATTTGGTGTGATTTAATTTGAATCAGATTTCATTTAATTTGTTTCACTTTGATTTGATTTAATTTTATTTAATTCAGTTTTATAATGATTATGATAAGTCAGATCATACATGTATAAATTCTCTCTTAAGACTATCAATTAACGTAATAATCACCTCATTTCAGTCAATTAGTTTGTAAACATCACAGTGGTAACTCTTTCACTTGTTTTTCGTTAATTTTTGTCTTAGGCCTAAAAAAAATAATTGTTTGGTTCCAGTTACCTGACCCCACCTAGCTTTGCACTGCCGATCCTAAACTTTTTTTTACTTATTCAGGAAAAAAAAAATTGTAAAAATTGTGAAGTCTCACGAGAAATAGTGGATGTGGAAACTGCCATCAACTTAAAAAGACACTATAAAACTGTTCTTCCAATCTGTAATGGCTTTACATCTGATAGGAAGAATAATAACACAGAGACCATTTGGAAATAATGGAAAACCTGAACTAGACACTCACACATGAAAAAAAAATATAATAAAATAAAATAAAAAATCTACCTACCCCACCTATTCTAAAATTGAGCATAATCGGAACCACACAATTTTTTATTAGGCCTTATGAATACTGTGTCAAAGTTTTACTTTATAAACAATCCTAGTCATAGCATGAAGTACTTCTTTATTAATTGTATACATCAGCTTGATGTGTGTATGTAAACATTTGTCAATCCAATACAGACTAGAAAACTTGTTTGTAAATAGATTTGTAGATTTGTTGATTATTAACTCAGAAATATAAAAGATTGCCAAGATGGTAGACTCCAAAATGTCTTTTATTATTTCTAAAGAACCTGCAGCAAACTTCCATAAGGCAAAATTCAGAGAAATTTTACAACTTTAATTTCAGTGAAATTTGTCCCATAAGCACATTCTACTTTTACTCAATGTTATAGTGTAATATGTCACAGTCTCTATCAATAAATCTTTATTAGTTAATGATACCTAGTATATCTCTGTCCCATATTAAGTGGTTTTTATTCAACTGTTATATTTATGATGTGTTTTGCTTTTTTGCTTACATGCAATTTGTTGCTAAACCCATATACTTGTTTTGTTTTGCTGAGGTCTTCAATGTATCAGTCCAATATCATTCTATATTACCTTCACTTGTCATTTCTTTTTCATGATGTGCGCCCCCTATAGGATGATTTATACAAGGTTTGTTCTTGCATATTCTCTCCCATCTAAGCTTCTTCATGCTGCTTTCATATGCTACATGTAGCTGTCAACAAGCACTACCCTAGGAGAGCTATCCCAATGAGTTTCCTGTGTTTATGCATTCATGTGTCTGCCCATGTATCTGTCCATTTATGTCCATCTGTCTGTCTGTCTGTCTGTCCAGTTATGACTGTCATGCATCTTTCCTTCTATCTGTCTGATGTCTATCCATTCAATTTTGTCTACATTTTGTATGTATGTCCAAACAAATCATCAGATATACACAAGTCAATGTCTTTCAAACCTAGCACAAACGTGAAATCCTGTATGTGACACATTACATTTACCGGTACATGTAACAGTCATGCATACTTGATGTTTTGAGTTCCCAATGCAATCCGACATTTCAAATCAAAATTCTTTATCAAGGATATTAAGGCACGACATGTAGGAAGTTACCACCCGACTATACATTGAAATGTTATGGAATAGAATGACTACCACGCGAGTATTTATCAACGGTTAGGTACATGCAAAAATATCTAAATTTACGTGCACCAAAAAGAACCCTATAGAACATGCCTGGAATAGAATAAGCATAGCTAGATATTAGGGAATGATGTAAATAATCTATTAATTCCATGGGGTTCCAACCTTCCAAGATGGAAAATGTTTTCCTCCTCCTTCAACCTCACTCGATCTTCACCATTAGAAACCTTACAAATTCCTGAAATAGACATATCTGATACACTATGATCGTTGGTAATAAAATGCAGATACAGGATAGTTGCGATTCTTTTTTCTGGTAAGATGTTCCACAAAACGATGTTCCACAAAACGATCACCAAGACGACGTACAGTCGAACAAATAAATTATATATATATATATATATATATATATATATATAACTAACATGAAAATGGCTGAATGGCAGCCATGTTTGTCTTAAATTTTGCCTGCTAACTCTGACAACTTATCATTCCAGTGTCTATATAAAATTATGGTATATATTGACATTTACCTGCTTGTTGAAATTTAAACAATGAAAAGTCCATCTCAAGCGTAAAAAAAAATTGTGTGGTTCCAATTACATTCAATTTTAAAATGGGTGGGGTAGGTAGATTTTTTATTTTATTATATTATATATTTTTTTCATGTGTGAGTGTCTAGTTCAGGTTTTCCGTTGTTTTCCATATGGTCTCTGTGTTATTGGTTTCTTCTCATCAGATGTACAGCCATTACAGATTGGAAGAACAGTTTTATATTGTCTTTTTAAGTTGATGTCAGTTTCCACACCCACTATTTCTTGCGAGACGTCACGATTTTCGCGATTTTATTATTATTTTTCTCGAATATGTAAAAAAAAGGTTTAGGGTCAGCAGTGAAAAACTAGGTGGGATCAGGTAACTGGAACCAAACAACTTTTTTTATTTGGCCTCATCCATAACCACACCAAAATAAAAAAAAGTATTTTAGGGGAACTAGCTGCCCTCTACAATGACTTGTTTTCACTGTAGTCCTACATCCATTGCTGTGGTTTGCTTTTTGTGTTTTTTATTTACTGCGTGCTTGCTATCTGATTTTTGAACTTTGTGTTAATATGAAAGTACTTCTCATTAATGCATGACTTATCTGTAGAACCATCCAAATTGACAATTGTATCTCTCTAGTTAAAACCAAGTTGTAGATATAGGTGTACAATTAATGCATGGTAAACAGGTGTGTAAGCCATTCAATAATAGAATGTATGTTATGTTGTATGTTATTCACCTTTAGACAGGAATGATATTATGCAGTGCTTGGTGTTAATTGGTAGTTGATCTATCTATTACCTAGCAATTATATACATAAATATAAAAATTAAACTACTTAGAGACTAGAGTGTATTCAGTTTAGTTTAGTTTAGTGTTATCTACATTGTATACATATGTCTAGTGTATGTAGAGCTGGTTGTCGTTGCAACCATTAGGGTAGCATCTATTTCTTATAGAGTATAAGCTGGTTGTCATGGCAACCATTAGGTAGCATGTATTACTTATAGAGTAGAGCTGGTTGTCATGGCAACCATTAGGGTAGCATGTATTACTGATAGAGTAGAGCTGGTTCTGTCATGGCAACCATTAGGGTAGCATCTATTACTTGTAGAGTAGAGCTGGTTGTCATGGCAACCATTAGGTAGCATGTATTACTTATAGAGTAGAGCTGGTTGTCATGGCAACCATTAGGGTAGCATGTATTACTGATAGAGTAGAGCTGGTTGTCATGGCAACCATTAGGGTAGCATGTATTACTGATAGAGTAGAGCTGGTTGTCATGGCAACCATTAGGGTAGCATCTATTACTTATAGAGTAGAGCTGGTTGTCATGGCAACCATTAGGGTAGCATCTATTACTTGTAGAGTAGAGCTGGTTCTGTCATGGCAACCATTAGGGTAGCATCTATTACTTGTAGAGTAGAGCTGGTTGTCATGGCAACCATTAGGGTAGCATCTATTACTTATAGAGTAGAGCTGGTTGTCATGGCAACCATTAGGGTAGCATCTATTACTTGTAGAGTAGAGCTGGTTCTGTCATGGCAACCATTAGGGTAGCATCTATTACTTGTAGAGTAGAGCTGGTTGTCATGGCAACCATTAGGGTAGCATCTATCACTTGTAGAGTAGAGCTGGTTGTCATGGCAACCATTAGGGTAGCATCTATTACTTATAGAGTAGAGCTGGTTCTGATTATTTAGATCTCTGTCCAGTGGATGAAGTCAATAAATGATACAAATATCTTGAAAGTATCTCACAGGTCAAAGGTTACAACAAAATGTTATTTGTTCTGTCATGAGAAGCAGTGCAACATACATCGTATATTAGACAAGAATAATTTTCCTAGTCAATTGCAGTAAATAATAAGTTATTTCATATCTGCTTACAGACAATGGTTCAACATGTTTTGAAAAGAATAGAAGATGTCAAGGAAATGTTTGAGAAACGACGAGCTAGTTTGAAGAAGTTAATAGTAAAACAAGAAAGACCAGTACAGGCAGTATCTCCAGCATTACCCAATGATAATGTACAATCACTATCAGCATCTACATCAGTCCTAAACAAGACAACACCACCACCATCTCCTTCTGAAGCTGATTTCAGAAAACAACGTCTAAGAAAAGCCAAAAGTGCTCCCAAGGTAGGCAAACTTGCAATTGTTTCCATGAGGGATGGCCCTCACTGGACTTCTTGGGAGACAAGTGTTTATATCCTTAAAGAACTATCCAGTATAAATAAAGATTATTAATGAATTTGTACAAGAGAACAGATCAAACGGGTTATTAGTTATGGACAATAATGGATGGATAAAGTACACCCAAGATGCATTGTGATATGGGCAATGACAAATGTCAGTGTGTTTGATCTCATAGGAGGATATGACAAGTTAGGAATCCACTATAATTAACCTTTGAATATATAGTATAACATAATGTGAATCCACTATTACCCTTTGAATATATTGTATGACATAATGTGAATCCACTATTACCCTTTGAATATATTGTATAACATAATATGAATCCATTATTAACCTTTGAATATATTGTATAACATAATATGAATCCATTATTAACCTTTGAATATATTGTATAACATAATATGAATCCACTATTACCCTTTGAATATATTGTATAACATAATGTGAATCCACTATTACCCTTTGAATATATTGTATAACATAATGTGAATCCACTATTACCCTTTGAATATATTGTATAACATAATATGAATCCACTATTAACCTTTGAATATATTGTATAACATAATGTGAATCCACTATTAACCTTTGAATATATTGTATAACATAATATGAATCCATTATTAACCTTTGAATATATTGTATAACATAATATGAATCCATTATTAACCTTTGAATATATTGTATAACATAATGTGAATCCACTATTACCCTTTGAATATATTGTATAACATAATATGAATCCATTATTAACCTTTGAATATATTGTATAACATAATATGAATCCATTATTAACCTTTGAATATATTGTATAACATAATATGAATCCACTATTACCCTTTGAATATATTGTATAACATAATGTGAATCCACTATTACCCTTTGAATATATTGTATAACATAATGTGAATCCACTATTACCCTTTGAATATATTGTATAACATAATATGAATCCACTATTAACCTTTGAATATATTGTATAACATAATGTGAATCCACTATTAACCTTTGAATATATTGTATAACATAATGTGAATCCACTATTAACCTTTGAATATATTGTATAACATAATGTGAATCCACTATTACCCTTTGAATATATTGTATAACATAATATGAATCCACTATTACCCTTTGAATATATTGTATAACATAATGTGAATCCACTATTACCCTTTGAATATATTGTATAACATAATGTGAATCCACTATTACCCTTTGAATATATTGTATAACATAATGTGAATCCACTATTACCCTTTGAATATATTGTATAACATAATGTGAATCCATTATTAACCTTTGAATATATTGTATAACATAATGTGAATCCACTATTACCCTTTGAATATATTGTATAACATAATGTGAATCCACTATTAACCTTTGAATATATTGTATAACATAATGTGAATCCACTATTACCCTTTGAATATATTGTATGACATAATATGAATCCACTATTAACCTTTGAATATATTGTATATAACATAATATGTTCCAACATACTTGGAATGTTAATGAGACTTAGATATTACAAAGTTGTCGTTTTCCTTACTTTTTTCCAGCTGAACAGACAAATAGAGATTGTACGTGATGATGCCAATGATCCAAATCCTGGAAGTACGGATGAAAGTGATACAGAAACTGACACATTGTCCAGCAGAAGAAGGTCAGTTAGTTTAGATCATAAACATTGTACATTGTACAGAAGATGGTCAGTTAGTTTAGATCATAAACTTTGTACATTGTACAGAAGATGGTCAGATAGTCTAGATCATAAACATTGTACATTGTACTTTGCATTGCAATGTTTATTTATTGTTAGCAAACTTACCAACTCTTTCCGTCTACTGTGGTTAATGGTTTAGACACCAGTCAATCTTAATTAAGATAGATGTCTTGTGTTGCAGCATTGTCTATAAAATAGTATTAGTGTGCTTGGTAACAGTCAGTCTAGATATTATCGTCTTGTATGTTACGACCTGTTATCAGATACCTCACTTGGTATTGGTTGTGTGAATTGAACTTTCCAAAGAGTGTAATTGTTTATTTACAAGGATCTTATCAAGAGTTTATCTTGAAAATCACTGTTGTGTGTATTCCTTTCATGCTGGTCATGTGAATTTCATTGTGTACACTGTCATGTAATGTTGTATACAAATAACATAGTTCAGCTATCAATAGAAGTGTCAAGTCATTCCTTCCTCTTAGAAATAACATTAATATGTCATGATGGGTAATTGAACAACACAGCAATATTGTAACCAGGCTAGTGTCTATAAGATGTAATGCTATTTGTTTTATGTTTATATTGCAAAGCAAAGGTAAGCCTGTCATCCCAATGACCTTTCCTGTTACATTGCAGGCATGTTATGAAAGAACTAATTGACACTGAGAGAGTTTATGTCAAAGAACTACTGAACATCATAGAAGGTTATGAATACCAAATTGACAACCCAGAATTACAACATTTAATACCTCCTTTATTGATTGGGAAAAAAGATGTCCTCTTTGCCAACCTGGACGACATTTATGATTTCCATAAAAGGTATGTTATCACATAAATTAAATGTTCTCTTTGCTCATCTGTCAGAAACAGTGCCAGTTAGTCTGTTGTCAGAAACAGTGCCAGTTAGTCTGTTGTCAGAAACAGTGCCAGTTAGTCTGTTGTCAGAAACAGTGCCAGTTAGTCTGTTGTCAGAAACAGTGCCAGTTAGTCTATTGTCAGAAACAGTGCCAGTTAGTCTATCGTCAGAAACAGTGCCAGTTAGTCTGTTGTCAGAAACAGTACCAGTTAGTCTGTTGTCACAAACAGTGCCAGTTAGTCTATTGTCAGAAACAGTGCCAGTTAGTCTGTTGTCAGAAACAGTGCCAGTTAGTCTGTTGTCAGAAACAGTGCCATTTAGTCTGTTGTCAGAAACAGTGCCAGTTAGCCCATTGTCAAAAATGCAAAGGCCAGTCAGCCCACTGTCAAAAATGCAAAGGCCAGTCAGCCCACTGTCAAAAATGCAAAGGCCAGTCAGCCCACTGTCAAAAATGCAAAAGCCAGTCAGCCTACTTTCAAAAACAAAGAGTCATACCTTTCACCTATAAATCTATTTGTTATATGATAATTTACATGGATGTCATAATTTTTTTACAGTGTGTTTTTAGTTGACCTTGAAAATTGCCGTGATACCCCACCATTGGTTGGTAGGTGTTTTGTTGCCAGGGTAAGTTATCAAGTATTAAAAATACCTACAGATAGCTTTGTTGACAATGTGACCAGAATTTTAAGCGTCTCAGGTCATCATCATGTATTACTGTTTTGATTGAACAGTCACAATAGCAGCAGTAACAAATAGCAACAGACACAAGTAGTTATGACAATCCCAATAGCAACAGTAACCAGTAGCAACAATCAAAAGTAGTTATGACAATACCAACACTCACAAGTAGTTATGACTCGACTATACCAATAGCAACAATCACAAGTAGTTTTGACAATTATAGTAATTTGATAGGGAATGTAATAATTTGAATACATCCATTGTAATTCTTAAACCCAGTATGTTATCTATTTCTTTGTCTTCAGAAAAATGAACTGGATAAACTATACAGTGTGTATTGTCAGAATAAACCACAGTCAGAAATATTGAGAAGAGAATGCGGAAATGACAACTTATTCTTTCAGGTTAGACAACTTACAATTTGATATTGACTGATGATCTCATGACAGGTGGTTGCCAAGTTATGATGGAGTCAAAGAATATTGATTGAAGGGGGGTGAATATGGACATATATTGACAGTTGATTCTTGTTAGTACAAACTCTCTTGTATTGAAAACCTGTTTACAACCAACACTAGTCGAAGGTACCGATCTCATAGCACTGTTTGCTATGTAAATCACAATGTTCAGAATGAACTCACTATAGTGAAAACCAGTTTACAACGAACTGATTTTCCATCAGAGAGCAATGGTTTTTGACACCAACAAAGAAAATTTTACTTTTATCGTAGTGCCACAACAAAATTAAACTTCACTGCCAACAAAAACACAGTTTTTCACACGTCAACAGTGTGAAATGTAGGCAGTATTTGTCAGATAAAAAAGTTAGTTATCTTTTAGAGAGTCAGATATTAAAAGTTAGTTATCTTTGAGAGAGTCAGATATTAAAGTTAGTTGTCTTTCAGAGAGTCAGATATTAAAAGTTACTATCTTTGAGAGAGTCAGATATTAAAAGTTAGTTGTCTTTCAGAGAGTCAGATATTAAAAGTTAGTTATCTTTCAGAGAGTCAGATATCAAAGTTAGTTGTCTTTCAGAGAGTCAGATATTAAAGTTAGTTATCTTTCAGAGAGTCAGATATTAAAGTTAGTTGTCTTTCAGAGAGTCAGATATTAAAGTTAGTTGTCTTTCAGAGAATCAGATATTAAAGTTAGTTATCGTTGAGAGAGTCAGATATTAAAAGTTAGTTGTCTTTCAGAGAATCAGATATTAAAGTTAGTTATCGTTGAGAGTCAGATATTAAAAGTTACTATCTTTGAGAGAGTCAGATATTAAAAGTTAGTTATCTTTCAGAGAGTCAGATATTAAAGTTAGTTATCTTCAGAGTCTGATATTAAAAGTTAGTTATCTTTGAGAGCCTCAGATATTAAAGTTAGTTATCTTTCAGAGAGTCAGATATTAAAGTTAATTATCTTTCAGAGTCAGATATTAAAGTTAGTTATCTTTCAGAGTCAGATATTAAAGTTAGTTGTCTTTCAGAGAGTCAGATATTAAAGTTAATTATCTTTCAGAGTCAGATATTAAAAGTTAGTTATCTTTCAGAGAGTCAGATATTAAAAGTTAGTTATCTTTCAGAGAGTCAGATATTAAAGTTAGTTATCTTCAGAGTCTGATATTAAAAGTTAGTTATCTTTGAGAGCCTCAGATATTAAAGTTAGTTATCTTTCAGAGAGTCAGATATTAAAGTTAATTATCTTTCAGAGTCAGATATTAAAGTTAGTTGTCTTTCAGAGAGTCAGATATTAAAGTTAATTATCTTTCAGAGTCAGATATTAAAAGTTAGTTATCTTTCAGAGAGTCAGATATTAAAGTTAGTTATCTTTCAGAGAGTCAGATATTAAAGTATGTTGTCTTTCAGAGAGTCAGATATTAAAGTTAGTTATCTTTCAGAGAGTCAGATATTAAAGTTAGTTATCTTTCAGAGAGTCAGATATTAAAGTTAATTATCTTTCAGAGTCAGATATTAAAAGTTAGTTATCTTTCAGAGAGTCAGATATTAAAGTTTGTTGTCTTTCAGAGAGTCAGATATTAAAGTTAGTTATCTTTCAGAGAGTCAGATGTTAAAGTTAGTTATCTTTCAGAGAGTCAGATATTAAAGTTAATTATCTTTCAGAGTCAGATATTAAAAGTTAGTTATCTTTCAGAGAGTCAAATATCAAAGTTAGTTAATTTTGAGAAAGAAAAAAGTGACATATCCATGGAAAGCAAATAAAAACACATTTTAAATTCACCTGCCTGTTTTTTTTTCCACTTCAAATGTATTTTAATAATTTGTAATGATTATAATTTGAATTGTGTTTTTTTTGTATTCATAGATACTTATAATACTGCGTAACACAAAATAACATTTGACCTTTCTCAGTATATGAATGTAACCTTTGACCTTGATTCTCATTAGTATAGGAATGTAACCTTTGACCTTGATTCTCATTAGTATAGGAATGTAACCTTTGACTTTGATTCTCATTAGTATAGGAATGTAACCTTTGACCTTGATTCTCATCAGTATAGGAATGTAACCTTTGACCTTGATTCTCATTAGTATAGGAATATAACCTTTGACTTTGATTCTCATTAGTATAGGAATGTAACCTTTGACTTTGATTCTCATTAGTATAGGAATGTAACCTTTGACTTTGATTCGCATTAGTATAGGAATGTAACCTTTGACCTTGATTCTCATTAGTATAGGAATGTAGCAAATGAGTTTGACTATTAATTCTTTTACAGGAATGTCAAAAATTATTACAACATCGACTACCTTTAAGTGCCTACCTATTAAAACCTGTACAACGAGTTACTAAGTACCAACTACTTCTCAAGGTAAGATAGTACAACGAGTTACTAAGTACCAACTACTTCTCAAGGTAAGATAGTACAACGAGTTACTAAGTACCAACTACTTCTCAAGGTAAGATAGTACAACGAGTTACTAAGTACCAACTACTTCTCAAGGTAAGATAGTACAACGAGTTACTAAGTACCAACTACTTCTCAAGGTAAGATAGTACAACGAGTTACTAAGTACCAACTACTTCTCAAGGTAAGATAGTACAACGAGTTACTAAGTACCAACTACTTCTCAAGGTAAGATAGTACAACGAGTTACTAAGTACCAACTACTTCTCAAGGTAAGATAGTACAACGAGTTACTAAGTACCAACTACTTCTCAAGGTAAGATAGTACAACGAGTTACTAAGTACCAACTACTTCTCAAGGTAAGATAGTACAACGAGTTACTAAGTACCAACTACTTCTCAAGGTAAGATAGTACAACGAGTTACTAAGTACCAACTACTTCTCAAGGTAAGATAGTTCAAGGTTGATTTTTCAATACTATTTTTGTGATAAAAATGACAGTTACTGAGATTAAGTCAGTGGATGATGTTTGTACACCTTTGTTCACCTGAGGTCACTGCAATGGTATCATGTGATTGGAAGTGTCCAGTAGGATAGTATCACAATGGCTTTTGTCTATCTAACTCTCTGTTTGAAATGGTTGACACTTTGATCAGCTTTGATATCATCTCCTAAATTTGTCACTTCATACTTGACACAGAAATCTAATTCACACTGCTTTGATGAGAACTGTAAAGGTCGAGAGAATGGTGTGCTGTTGCCAGACACAGGTGGAATTTTCGATTTATTATCACCACCACCACCACCACCACCACCACCACTGTTGTTCTGAACAGAGACCGTGATATTAAGGCTGCCACCAATTTCTGGTCAAATGACATAACGTGATGTCAATGTATTGATTATTTTCTATATCTGTGCATTTCTTGTAGGAAATGTTAAAATATTCCCACAATGAAGAAGGTTATGAAGCATTGCAGGATGCTCTTGATACAATGTTACATGTACTTAAATATGTCAATGATTCTATGCATCAACTACGAATTACTGGATTTGATGTAAGTACCAACAAACCAAGAGTGTTTGTTTGTTTGTTTGTTTGTTTGTTTGTTTGTTTGTTTGTATGTATAGAGTTGTTCCAATGATTTTGAATTCAGATGTTGTGTGTACCTACATGTAGTGATGTTTGTCTAACAGTTTTAATCAAGTTTAAATATATTATAATTAAAGTGGTCATATAGATAACTAATTAAAGTGGTCATATAGATAACTAATTAAAGTGGTCATATAGATAACTAATTAAAGTGGTCATATAGATAACTAATTAAAGTGGTAATATAGATAACTAATTAAAGTGGTCATATAGATAACTAATTAAAGTGGTCATATAGATAACTAATTAAAGTGGTCATATAGATAACTAATTAAAGTGGTCATATAGATAACTACTTAAAGTGGTCATATAGATAACTAATTAAAGTGGTCATATAGATAACTAATTAAAGTGGTCATATAGATAACTACTTAAAGTGGTCATATAGATAACTAATTAAAGTGGTCATATAGATAACTAATTAAAGTGGTCATATAGATAACTAATTAAAGTGGTCATATTAGATAACTAATCCTAATCCATACAACAACTTTAAAGGTAAGATTCACAAGTCAATCTCAAACTTCATTCACTGGCAAGTCAAACTACATTCCAGCTAAAGCAATGAAAAAAGTATGTGATGTTTATTAACGCTGCCATAAAGATGTTGCCATGACAACCCAATTTGTTTTTAGTCACAAGTGACCTGATTTTCATGTGGTGACTTACCTAATATTTCATTCATGAGTTGACTTACCTAATATTTCATTCATGTGTTGACTTACCTAATATTTCATTCATTTGTTGACTTACCTAATATTTCATTCATGTGTTGACTTACCTAATATTTCATTCATTTGTTGACTTACCTAATATTTCATTCATGTGTTGACTTACCTAATATTTCATTCATGTGTTGACTTACCTAATATTTCATTCATGTGTTGACTTACCTAATATTTCATTCATGTGTTGACTTACCTAATATTTCATTCATGTGTTGACTTACCTAATATTTCATTCATGTGTTGACTTACCTAATATTTCATTCATTTGTTTCTTGTATTATTTTACAGGGTAATCTTTTAGAACAGGGAAAGCTGTTGATGCAAGGATCCTTCAATGTGTGGCTAGAACACAAAAAGAATAACATCCGAGATCTTCGATTTAAACCAATGCAGAGGCACCTCTTTCTGTATGAAAAATCTGTGTTGTTTTGTAAAAAACGGGATGATGAAGGCCCTATGGATAAAACTACATACAGTTATAAGAATAGTATTAAGGTTGGTAACTAAGCAACCATCAAGCCAATCTTCACACATCTTGATGTGTCACTTTGTGTCATTCCAACACATCTTAATATGTCACTTTGTGTCACTCACATTTTCACATCATTTTGTGTCACTTACACATTTTCATGTGCCTTAATTTTTATATTGTAGATGACTGAGTATGGAATGACAGAAAATGTCAAAACTGACAAAAGAAAGTTTGAATTATGGTGTCATGGTAGATCAGAAGTGTATGTAATTCAGGTAACTATAAAGAGCTGAGTTCCCAGTGTATTCTACTACTTGCTTGTATTGTCATTTCTATTACTGCTGTTTTCCGAACCCCTTTTCTATTGTGAATCGTCCACAGTATACTATAAGTGTACAACACTTAGTTGATATAACTATAGCTATGTATACTATAAGTGTACAACACTTAGTTGATATAACTATAGCTATGTATACTATAAGTGTGCAACACTTAGTTGATATAACTATAGCTATGTATACTATAAGTGTACAACACTCAGTTGATATAACTATAGCTATGTATACTATAAGTGTACAACACTTAGTTGATATAACTATAGCTATGTATACTATAAGTGTACAACACTTAGTTGATATAACTATAGCTATGTATACTATAAGTGTGCAACACTTAGTTGATATAACTATAGCTATGTATACTATAAGTGTACAACACTCAGTTGATATAACTATAGCTATGTATACTATAAGTGTACAACACTTAGTTGATATAACTATAGCTATGTATACTATAAGTGTACAACACTTAGTTGATATAACTATAGCTATGTATACGATAAGTGTACAACACTTAGTTGATATAACTATAGCTATGTATACTACAAGTGTGCAACACTTAGTTGATATAACTATAGCTATGTATACTATAAGTGTACAACACTTAGTTGATATAACTACAGCTATGTATACTATAAGTGTCCACAATACAATACAATACAATACAATACAATACAATACAATACAATACAATACATACCCTCTTGAATTAAGTAGCTATTGTCATCAATTTCAGGCTCCAACTGCTGACATTAAATGTCATTGGGTGAGAGAGATCAGAAGAGTTTTACAAAGTCAGTTTGAAGTCGCTAAAGGTATGATTAATACTAATACTATTAATACTAGTTTTTAGCACAACTGAAATGAAGTTCACTAGTGTCATAGGAATGGAAAATGTGTGTGTGTGTGGGGGGGGGGGGGGGTGTATGTGGGTGGGTGTATGGGTGTGGGTGTGTGTGTTAATGTGTGTGTGTTAATGTGTGTGTGTTAATGTGTGTGTGAGGGTGTGTGTGTGTGTTTTAGGTCTAAAAATGGGAGTTTTTTGTCAAAAAGTTATATCTCAAAAGCTACTTGGTGGATGGGGGGGGGGGGGGCTGAAATTTGGTGTAGGTGTTATTCTGCAGATGTTGTATATCACATGACGAAACTGGTGTTAGCAACCATGATCACACCCTTAGCAACGGCCAAATGTCATTATGTTTTGCCAAGTAACATTAGGTGAGCAAGTCAACAATCATTCAGAAAATGTATGCAAATATGCTTATGACATATGACTATGACAATATCAAATGACAGTGTATATTGCCAAGATAACAACAGGGATAGGTAGGCATAGATATATACATCAAAAATTGATGTATATATGCCTTGACACAAGACCATGACCATATAGCAGCAACCAAATGATGGTGTATAACAAAATGTGTTGAAATACTTACTATGTTTACCTTTCATTGTATTCAGCTACAAGGAGAAGATCATCAACAGACAGAGTTATACAGAATATACAGAATGCAAATTCTAGTCAACTATCACCGTCACCTCGAACCCTCCACAGGTGAGTCATATTTATTTAGTCATCTGTCAAATCATCCACTCTCCAATTTCAGTGTAGCAGTGTTTTTATATATTTTAATCATTTTGTCCACAGAGTACAGTCAGCCAAATCATCCAATGGTAATGGTAATGTTGTGAGGAGACCAAGGAGTACTGGTAATTGCAGTCCAGCCACCGACAGACAAAATGCTAATGCACTGCCACCTTCACCATTACCACCTCTTGAGGGCGCTGTAGGCCCAGACAGTGACAATGAAGGAGGCTGGTCAACTGATGAGTTTACTGATGAAGATGGCAGTGTTGGAGATAGGAATAGTACTGGCAAGGTGAGATTTACTGCTTCATCAATTTGATAGACAGTATGTCATTATACAATAGCTAAGGTACAACTGTAGTTAGCATAAAAGGTACAACTGTAGTTAGCATAAAAGGTACAACTGTAGTTAGCATAAAAGGTTTTTAACACATTATACAATGTATTAGATACAAATGAGTTTAGAAGATATTCTGTTCCCGGTGACGTGGTTTCAGTTGTACTTGAATATACAGCAAGTAGTGTAAGTTGTTGGTATATAAATTTATACATCAGGCTGTCATCATATATATCACATCATATATCAAAGCCTATGATTATGTCATGTATCATAATTATATAATATCATGTCATATATCATATCATAGCATATTTTTATATAACCCCACAAAATCAATGTTATTTTTATATCATGCTGCTCCCAGTATTCTTCCATGGACTACTACAATTCCAAGCCGGTAGGTGAGAATTTGTAGTCTGCAGAATGATACGAGGAGCATTATGATGTAAACCTAACATTGATTTCATACATTGTACTTACATTAAACTTAGATCTCTCTCTACATTGTACTTACATTAAACTTAGATCTCTCTACATTGTACTTACATTAAACTTAGATCTCTCTCTACATTGTACTTACATTAAACTTAGATCTCTCTACATTGTACTTACATTAAACTGAGATCTCTCTCTCTACATTGTACTTACATTAAACTGAGATCTCTCTCTCTACATTGTACTTACATTAAACTTAGATCGATCTCTCTCTACATTGTATTTACATTAAACTTACATCTCTCTCTCTACATTGTACTTACATTAAACTTAGATCTCTCTCTACATTGTACTTACATTAAACTTAGATCTCTCTCTACATTGTACTTACATTAAACTGAGATCTCTCTCTCTACATTGTATTTACATTAAACTTAGATCGATCTCTCTCTACATTGTACTTACATTAAACTGAGATCTCTCTCTCTACATTGTACTTACATTAAACTTAGATCTCTCTACATTGTACTTACATTAAACTTAGATCTCTCTCTGCATTGTATTTACATTAAACTTAGATCTCTCTCTACATTGTACTTACATTAAACTTAGATCTCTCACTACATTGTACTTACATTAAACTTAGATCTCTCTACATTGTACTTACATTAAACTTAGATCTCTCTCTACATTGTACTTACATTAAACTTAGATCTCTCTACATTGTACTTACATTAAACTTAGATCTCTCTACATTGTACTTACATTAAACTTAGATCTCTCTCTACATTGTACTTACATTAAACTTAGATCTCTCTACATTGTACTTACATTAAACTTAGATCTCTCTACATTGTACTTACATTAAACTTAGATCTCTCTCTACATTGTACTTACATTAAACTTAGATCTCTCTCTACATTGTACTTACATTAAACTTAGATCTCTCTCTACATTGTACTTACATTAAACTTAGATCTCTCTCTGCATTGTATTTACATTAAACTTAGATCGATCTCTCTCTACATTGTATTTACATTAAACTTAGATCTCTCTCTACATTGTACTTACATTAAACTTAGATCTCTCTCTCTCTGCATTGTATTTACATTAAACTTAGATCGATCTCTCTATACATTGTACTTACATTAAACTTAGATCTCTCTCTCTGCATTGTATTTACATTAAACTTAGATCTCTCTACATTGTACTTACATTAAACTTAGATCTCTCTCTACATTGTATTTACATTAAACTTAGATCTCTCTCTACACTACTTACATTAATCTTAGATCTCTCTCTACATTGTACTTACATTAAACTTAGATCTCTCTCTCTACATTGTACTTACATTAAACTGAGATCTCTCTACATTGTACTTACATTAAACTTAGATCTCTCACTACATTGTACTACATTAAACAGATCTCTCTCTACATTGTACTCACATTAAACTTACATCTCTCTCTACATTGTACTTACATTAAACTTAGATCTCTCTGCATTGTACTTACATTAAACTTAGATCTCTCTCTACATTGTACTTACATTAAACTTAGATCTATCACTACATTGTACTTACATTAAACTTTGATCTCTCTCTACATTGTACTTACATTAAACTTAGATCTCTCTCTCTACATTGTACTTACATTAAACTTAGATCTCTCTACATTGTACTTACATTAAACTTACATCTCTCACTACATTGTACTTACATTAAACTGAGATCTCTCTCTACATTGTACTCACATTAAACTTACATCTCTCTCTACATTGTACTTACATTAAACTTAGATCTCTCTGCATTGTACTTACATTAAACTTAGATCTATCACTACATTGTACTTACATTAAACTTAGATCTCTCACTACATTGTACTTACATTAAACTGAGATCTCTCTCTACATTGCACTTACATTAAACTTAGATCTCTCACTACATTGTACTTACATTAAACTTAGATCTCTCTCTACATTGTACTTACATTAAACTTAGATCTCTCTACATTGTACTTACATTAAACTTAGATCTCTCTCTACATTGTACTTACATTAAACTTAGATCTCTCTCTACATTGTACTTACATTAAACTTACATCTCTCTACATTGTACTTACATTAAACTTAGATCTCTCACTACATTGTACTTACAGTAAACTGAGATCTCTCTCTACATTGTACTTACATTAAACTTAGATCTCTCTCTACATTGTACTTACATTAAACTTAGATCTCTCTCTACATTGTACTTACATTAAACTTAGATCTCTCTCTGCATTGTACTTACATTAAACTTAGATCTCTCTACATTGTACTTACATTAAACTTAGATCTCTCACTACATTGTACTATATTAAACTTAGATCTCTCTCTATATTGTACTTACATTAAACTTAGATCTCTCTACATTGTACTTACATTAAACTTAGATCTCTCTCTACATTGTACTTACATTAAACTTCTATCTCTCTCTACATTGTACTTACATTAAACTTACATCTCTCTACATTGTACTTACATTAAACTTACATCTCTCTCTACATTGTACTTACATTAAACTTAGATCTCTCTCTCTGCATTGTACTTACATTAAACTTAGATCTCGCTCTACATTGTACTTACATTAAACTTAGATCTCTCACTACATTGTACTTACATTAAACTGAGATCTCTCTGTACATTGTACTCACATTAAACTTACATCTCTCTCTACATTGTACTTACATTAAACTTAGATCTCTCACTACATTGTACTTACATTAAACTTAGATCTCTCTCTACATTGTACTTACATTAAACTTAGATCTCTCTCTGCATTGTACTTACATTAAACTTAGATCTCTCTACATTGTACTTACATTAAACTTAGATCTCTCACTACATTGTACTTACATTAAACTTAGATCTCTCTCTACATTGTACTTACATTAAACTTAGATCTCTCTACATTGTACTTACATTAAACTTCGATCTCTCTCTACATTGTACTTACATTAAACTTTGATCTCTCTCTACATTGTACTTACATTAAACTTACATCTCTCTACATTGTACTTACATTAAACTTAGATCTCTCACTACATTGTACTTACATTAAACTGAGATCTCTCTCTACATTGTACTTACATTAAACTGAGATCTCTCTCTACATTGTACTTACATTAAACTTAGATCTCTCTCTACATTGTACTTACATTAAACTTAGATCTCTCTCTGCATTGTACTTACATTAAACTGAGATCTCTCTCTACATTGTACTTACATTAAACTTAGATCTCTCACTACATTGTACTTACATTAAACTTAGATCTCTCTCTACATTGTACTTACATTAAACTTAGATCTCTCTACATTGTACTTACATTAAACTTAGATCTCTCACTACATTGTACTTACATTAAACTTAGATCTCTCTCTGCATTGTACTTACATTAAACTTAGATCTCTCTACATTGTACTTACATTAAACTTAGATCTCTCACTACAGTGTACTTACATTAAACTTAGATCTCTCTCTGCATTGTACTTACATTAAACTTAGATCTCTCTACATTGTACTTACATTAAACTTAGATCTCTCACTACATTGTACTTACATTAAACTTAGATCTCTCTCTACATTGTACTTACATTAAACTTAGATCTCTCTACATTGTACTTACATTAAACTTAGATCTCTCTCTACATTGTACTTACATTAAACTTCTATCTCTCTCTACATTGTACTTACATTAAACTTACATCTCTCTACATTGTACTTACATTAAACTTACATCTCTCTCTACATTGTACTTACATTAAACTTAGATCTCTCTCTCTGCATTGTACTTACATTAAACTTAGATCTCGCTCTACATTGTACTTACATTAAACTTAGATCTCTCACTACATTGTACTTACATTAAACTGAGATCTCTCTGTACATTGTACTCACATTAAACTTACATCTCTCTCTACATTGTACTTACATTAAACTTAGATCTCTCACTACATTGTACTTACATTAAACTTAGATCTCTCTCTACATTGTACTTACATTAAACTTAGATCTCTCTCTGCATTGTACTTACATTAAACTTAGATCTCGCTCTACATTGTACTTACATTAAACTTAGATCTCTCACTACATTGTACTTACATTAAACTTAGATCTCTCTCTACATTGTACTTACATTAAACTTAGATCTCTCTACATTGTACTTACATTAAACTTCGATCTCTCTCTACATTGTACTTACATTAAACTTCGATCTCTCTCTACATTGTACTTACATTAAACTTACATCTCTCTACATTGTACTTACATTAAACTTAGATCTTTCACTACATTGTACTTACATTAAACTGAGATCTCTCTCTATATTGTACTTACATTAAACTGAGATCTCTCTCTACATTGTACTTACATTAAACTTAGATCTCTCTCTACATTGTACTTACATTAAACTTAGATCTCTCTCTGCATTGTACTTACATTAAACTTAGATCTCTCTACATTGTACTTACATTAAACTTAGATCTCTCACTACATTGTACTTACATTAAACTTAGATCTCTCTCTACATTGTACTTACATTAAACTTAGATCTCTCTACATTGTACTTACATTAAACTTAGATCTCTCTCTACATTGTACTTACATTAAACTTCTATCTCTCTCTACATTGTACTTACATTAAACTTAGATCTCGCTCTACATTGTACTTACATTAAACTTAGATCTCTCACTACATTGTACTTACATTAAACTGAGATCTCTCTCTACATTGTACTTACATTAAACTTAGATCTCTCTCTACATTGTACTCACATTAAACTTACATCTCTCTCTACATTGTACTTACATTAAACTTAGATCTCTCACTACATTGTACTTACATTAAACTTAGATCTCTCTCTACATTGTACTTACATTAAACTTAGATCTCTCACTACATTGTACTTACATTAAACTTAGATCTCGCTCTACATTGTACTTACATTAAACTTACATCTCTCTCTACATTGTACTTACATTAAACTTAGATCTCTCTCTCTGCATTGTACTTACATTAAACTTAGATCTCGCTCTACATTGTACTTACATTAAACTTAGATCTCTCTCTACATTGTACTCACATTAAACTTACATCTCTCTCTACATTGTACTTACATTAAACTTAGATCTCTCACTACATTGTACTTACATTAAACTTAGATCTCTCTCTACATTGTACTTACATTAAACTTAGATCTCTCTCTACATTGTACTTACATTAAACTTAGATCTCTCTACATTGTACTTACATTAAACTTAGATCTCTCTACATTGTACTTACATTAAACTTAGATCTCTCCACATTGCTTTTTACAGACAATTGCAATGAACCAATACATAGTGCTATCAGAATATAACAAAATTGAAGATACTGAGCTGTCCGTCAAAGAAGGCGACACTGTCCGAGTTTTGAAAGTTGGTAATGATGGCTGGTGGTTTGTGAGGCATTCCCCATCAAATCAACAAGGCTGGGTTCCTGCCAGCTATTTAGAATCATTAGCTAAGAGAGCATCAAGATCTAGTACATCTATGGCAAGTCAAAGCAGTGGTAGTGGAATTACGATCAATTTATAAATAGAGTCTAGGTCAAAGGTCAAAGTCAAGTATTAGGAGAACTTTGACTATACTTCAAATATAAAGACAACACTGTACTGTTAGCCATTTTAAATAGCTTGTAATATATGTCACCAATTTTGTCCTAATAGAAAGGGTTTGATTCTTTATTCTATTAGTCTGTATAGATTACTTCTACAGATAAATCCAAAGCATTGGTAAGCATATCAAATGCATTGGTAAGCATATCAAATGCATTGGTAAGCATATCAAATGCATTGGTAAGCATATCAAATGCATTGGTATAAAATGCATTGGTAAGCATATCAGAAGCATTGGTATAAAATGCATTGGTAAGCATATCAAATGCATTGGTATAAAATGCATTGGTAGGCATACAAATACATTGGTAGGCTTATCAAATGTAGTGATAAGCCTACCGAAAGCATCGGTAGGCATACAAAATGCATTTGTAGGCATACTAAATGCATTGATAGGCATATTAAATGTATTGGTAGGGATATCAAATACATTGGTAGGCTTATCAGATGCATTAGTGGACATATCAAATGCATATTTTGCCTTACGTAATGCACTGAATAGCACGTCTAATGCATTTTGTAATACACATATTGTATACAGTCACTTACCATTTTGTAAGGTATTTTTTATTAGTGTAGGTGGTCGAAGAAAACAATCGCTATGTAGAGCCTGTGTATTAGCAGGGATAGTAAACCATGGCTGCCATTCTTACATGTACAACATGTTACATACTTATCCTGACTTGTGATAGTGCTATGAGGCTTAGATCAGTTGTTTGTCATCTGTAGTTTATGAATTTGTTGATTTAATTGTACCATCAAATTAGAAGATAAAGTTGAATGCAATATTGTTGCTGTTATTCAGTACTTCATCTCACCACAGAGAAATCATAGGTTGTTTTGTCTAGATGGGTAAAAAGAAGACATATACTCTGTCGATCGATTGATTGATTGATTGATTGATTGATTGATTGATTGATTGATTGATTCTTTCTTTGGTTAATGGGTAAGGGTAATCTAAATCTATATTCAAGACTTTATTCTAGACACTTTTCAATGTGCAATATTATATTATATTATATTATGAATTCTATCAAAAAGAGAAGTTAAGACAGCTGTAAATACAGACTATGTATGTAGACTTATAGAAATAATGTTAAAGGTCAAGGTTTAATGACAGGTCAAAGTTCACAGATAACTTTAGGTCAAAGTTCACTAGCAGTTGTACATCAAAGTTCATCAACACCATATACCCTGAATTATAGCTATGTAAGTTTTATTTGTGATTATTTTTTTTGCTATTTTGTGCAAGCTGGAAGTGTTCAAATAAGTGAAATTTATGACATTTTTAGCTCCGCTGTCAGTAACAGCTGAGCGGCGCTTAAGGGTTAGGTCGATTATCCGTCAGCGTCTGTCGTCAACTTTTTCTATTTTCAACTTCTTCTCCGAAACCGACAGTCAGAATACTTTGAAATTTGGTGTACATGTCCCTTGGGTTGGCCATTCAAGCCAAGTTGATTTGTGCCATTTTCTGCATTATTGTCAAAAATGATATTCTCATCAACTCCTTCTCAAATACTACTTGTCAGATTGCTTTGATATCTGGCATGTAGATGCGCAGAGGGTAGCTTACTCAGATTTGTTAATTTCAAGTCAGCACATATTCTTTTCTATTTTTTTAATTTTCTTTTTGTATTTTTTGAACAAGTGAATTCAATGATGCATGCGCATTTGATTTCAGCACACTAAGCTGAAGTAAGCAGCCACTTTTCAACAGACACCATTGAGGGCAGACAATAAGCAATGTAATACTGTAAACCAGGAAATCTTTTGCTAAAGACTTATTTTTGCTAATTTCGCTAGAAAACAAAAGAAGTGTTCCGAGTGTAGGAATGTTTATATAATTGTTTAATTTGAATCAAAATGTCACAATAACTGGATTTCTGATCATATGGCGTGATCATGATTGTGTATTCAATCATAGACAGTCTATGATTCCATGTAGCCTGTAGGTTAACATTGTAATGTACAGTTGATAGACGGTCTATGATAATAATAATAATCTTTTATTTGTCCAAATAAATTCGGAAATTTGTTGAATGGTCGCCGCAGAGCAGCGCCCTAGTGCCCTAGTGTTGAAGAAGCAGGAGGAAACCGGAGTGCCCGGGGAAAACCTGCGTTGTTCGGCAGGGTCAAACTGAGCATCACCCTTCTTACATGCAGACCTAGTTAAATTTTAAATCAAACCCAGCCAACACCAGGCGGGTTCGAACCCAGACTGCAGAGGTAAGAGGCGTACGAGCTAACCGCTCGGCCACCGACAACCCACGATACCATGAAGCCTGTAGGTTGACATTGTAATGTACAGTTGATAGACAGTCTATGATTCCATGTAGCCTGTAGGTTGACATTGTAACATACAGTTGATAGACTGTCTATGATTCCATGTAGCCTGTAGGTTGACATTGTAACGTACAGTTGATAGACAGTCTATGATTCCATGTAGCCTGTAGGTTGACATTGTAATGTACAGTTGATAGACAGTCTATGATTCCATGTAGCCTGTAGGTTGACATTGTAACGTACAGTTAATAGACAGTCTATGATTCCATGTAGCCTGTAGGTTGACATTGTAACATACAGTTGATAGACAGTCTGTTATTCCATGTAGCCTGTAGGTTGACATTGTATAAATGTACAGTTGATGGAGTTGAAATTAGGGGTAAAAATAGATTTTTTTGTAAAATGACGACTATAATGTAACAGTACAATATTTTACCAACTTTCTGTGTGAAATGTGTTCTGTAGTGTGTGTGAGTCATCACATGAAACCACTAACCATTTTATTACTTTGCTAAAACAAAACTGCATAGTGGAAGAGCTGAACGACTTCTACATGTTACAAAAAACAAAACAAAAACAGCGAAGCTATTCTGACCGATAGGTCGCTTGTCTAATTTACATACTTAGTATATAGCTATAGCCATGCTTCACAGACTTGCTGATAACAAGATTAGATATTTTATTTAAAGTGTAATATAGTATTATTCAATTTTATGGTCTTCCAATAGTATAATTATTATAGCTTGAATTTTTTTTACTACTTTTTCAGAAGACAAACAAATAAGAAATGGTGTGCTAGAAATAATAGCAGTGTAGTCTAAAGTAATCATCAAATTCCGAAATGTACATTCTATTCAATGACTTGTCATTTTCCTTATGTCATAGATTGTGAGGTAATGGCACAGTTCCATCCACACCTGATTAATATGCTGTGTGTACATTTAATGTTTTTGTACAACAATATATAATACAGTATATATATCAGTACATTGTGTTCATACTTGCCATTAAAATTTTAGCAAAAAGAGAAGATATATGTATTGAGAGTAAGAAATAATGATACATGGACCAAAGTCAAAATCTACCTCAGTCATAGAATTACCAGTAACACCCTATTCTACAATTTTCTCCAGATACTCCACCCTCTCCCTCCCCACCTCTCACTATTCCACCCTCTCCCCACCTCTCACATTTTGGGCATGTTATAGACATGATAACACATAGTTGTCATCAGTCAGCCAGCATTCTCCACTTCATCATAGACACTACACATGTATGGTTTATGATTTGCATGCACAGCAAACTATTGGTTGTCAAAATAGGTAAGCATGCCAAAGGTCAACATTGACAGGTCACTACTTGTTAGAGGTCAATTAGATAGGTCAAAGTTCACCTGCTTTGTGTATATGGCGGAGGTTAATTTTGACAGGTCACAGGTCACAAAAATTGAAAGATGAACTGCCACATTGCTAAATATCAAAGGTTAATTTTTACAGGTACAGCATGTCTACCTATACTAGTTGTGAAAGTATCCAGAAATTCAGATTTTTAATTTCTTTGTTTTATAAACATTGCTGATTTTATGTACATACCAATCAAAGATTTTGTAATTGACATGTTTGTTACTTACCTTGTTTTTCATTCTTTGATCAATCTTTATTTTTTCACACATAGTGTAATTTTATTTACATGATGAACGTTTGAAATTGTTGATGACATAGGTCTTGTAGAAACCATGGCAACAACTTGATGCCATACTGATTAATGATTAATGTCTCCATTATTTGTAGTGTCACATTACAAACAAACTTATAGTAACTTTTTCAAGTGTGCATGCTTTCAGTTGTCCACAAATTTAGAGATTTTCCTGAGTCAAATTTTTGATGACACTTTCTAGTACATCATTCACTTACTAACAACATCCTTGGTTGATTTACATGTATCAAGTGATAAACTGTAATGTCCTTTTTATTTGCCTACAAAGTCATTGAAAAGTGTTGTGTGTTGTATATTTGATGTCAAATTTCAATTATTCCAAAATGTGAATCTGAAATATTTCAAAATGAAGGTCTAGATTGACAAGGTGCAGAATGTTTAAATGGTGAACAGTAAAATAGATTTCTACATTTAACTAAGTTAATCATATTGATGTAGATTTGTATGATATCAACATACCAAATATTACAATTACTGCTTATCAATTGTGTACACATTGTATTGAAGTCTGTGTGAACAGTATTAAGTCCATGTGGACCACCTCAGAGCTATGTGGACAACAGTAGGTACCAGGCTCCATGTCTAGAGCTCTATAGGATCTATGTGGACAGCACTATAGGGTCCATGGTACATGTGGGGAGCAGTTGTGGTCCCTGTGGACAGCATTAGGTGTTCATGTGGACAGCACTAGGGTCCAGGGTACATGTAGACAGCATTAAGGTTCATGTTGATTGCATTCCAATTTTTTACACTGTGTATAAGGTCCATGCATTGATGCATTCCAAAATAACAAAGGTAATTGTCCTTTTATGTGAAACTTAATTTATCAAGAATTTCTATTACATGGTACATTGTACTCCCAATTTCATGTGCAATATATAAAGCTTTATTATCTTATAGTATATAGTTACTAGTTGTAGTGCCACTTTACATCTTGCCAATATAGAGCAAGACTTGTCCAAGGTCAACATCTAATATTGTTAAATTTTATTTTTTATCATAAGATATTTCAAATACTGAGGCAAGCAAGGGATTTCAAAGTTAGGTCATTATGTACACTCGATGTACTTATGCCAATCAAATGTTTGTTGAGCAGAATTGTTGTTTGAATGAATACAGTTCTCATATTTTCAAATCGTGGCATTTTGATTCATTCACATCAAAAGATAACATAGAAAAGTGTCAGTAACAATGATACATTTGAACAGGGTTCTCTATAACATGTGCACAGTTGGACAGGGTTCACTGTTATATGGGTACAGTTTAGACAGGGTTCACTGTTATATCGGTACAGTTTGGACAGGGTTCACTGTTATATCGGTACAGTTTGGACAGGGTTCACTATAATATGCATACAGGTTGGACAGGGTTCATTGTTATATGGGTACAGTTTAGAAAGGGTTCACTGTTATATGGGTACAGTTTAGAAAGGATTGTATGGCAGTGAACCTGTTGAGACCTGTTACAAATTTCCTATTTTGCCAATATCATTCAGAAGATGGTTATTATGTAGAATTAAAGATGAATGGTAAACCATACTGTGATCTTTCAGTATTAAGTACTCAATATAATATTTTCAATTCCTTAAATGAAACCACATACAAAACATAACTTTTTGAGTGACCAATTTTACAGATTAGTTTCTGTTTGTTGCTTAATGTTGAACAGATTTCGTCAGCTAAAAATGCATTCTTTTATAATATGATTCTGTGCTTGTATTAAAATAAATGTTGACTAAAACAATCTCTCGCATTAAAAAAATATGCTAGTATTACTGTACGTAACTGTTACAAACCAAGTTATATTGATAGCAAGCAACAATCAGATGATAGTATGACAAAACACTCAATGTAACACATCAGAACATTTCTCTGTACAGTGTAAAGTGGGACCACTGCAATTAACATGAACAGGTGTAAACCAGTATATGTAAATTAGTTATGAACTATTTCCAATTTATCATAGTCTTTATGTACAGAAACACAAGCAGCTTCTAAAGTTGTCTTTATTGTTGGAGGCAGTGGTTGCTAAGGAAAATGAACAAATGATTATTTGTTTGTTAGTGTTTCCTCAATAAAATCCAACCAAAATAATGATGTTCTATTTGTGTTTTGTGTTTTGTTCCCCTGTCTACAATTGATACAATCATTACTAATTGGTTTACATTAAAATCTCGGTATCTGTAACCCGGGTTCATACATCCTGAAATTTCAAAGAACTCCTGGAAATGCCTGGAATTCCTGGAAAATATGATCAACTCCTGGAAACTCCTTGAAAATTGATTAACTGCACAACTGACATATGAACTTGACTGGTCAACACTCCTGGTGTTGAGAGTAAAACTTCCAAGTGACCAAAGTTGATTGAAATACTCAAAAGTCCTGGAATGTAACATATATTTACTGTTACTAAGTTATGGAAATCATCAGAAACATCCACCACAGTAAGACTACAAAGAAAGGGATAAGTGGTTATGTCTATCTGTTTCTATGCATGTATATATGTAAAAGATAGTTACAGCTAAAGTGAATTTTATTTGGGGGGGGGGGGGTTACCATGTTTTTGAAAATGGCAGTAGGGTGGTCATCCTGTTTTGAAAATTTTGGATGGGGGGGGGGGGGTGATTGTGTTTTGGATTTTAATGGAAGAAATCAATCCATTTCTACAGTGGCATGGCCTTGTCTGAACTGCAGTATTTGTTCTTGTCCCTGTTTCTACAGTGGCATGGCCTTGTCTGAACTGCGGTATTTGTTCTAGTCCCTGTTTCTACAGTGGCATGGCCTTGTCTGAACTGCGCTATTTGTTCTTGTCCCTGTTTCTACAGTGGCATGGCCTTGTCTGAACTGCGCTATTTGTTCTAGTCCCTGTTTCTACAGTGGCATGGCCTTGTCTGAACTGCGCTATTTGTTCTTGTCCCTGTTTCTACAGTGGCATGGCCTTGTCTGAACTGCGCTATTTGTTCTAGTCCCTGTTTCTACAGTGGCATGGCCTTGTCTGAACTGCGCTATTTGTTCTAGTCCCTGTTTCTACAGTGGCATGGCCTTGTCTCAACTGCGCTATTTGTTCTTGTCCCTGTTTCTACAGTGGCATGGCCTTGTCTCAACTGTGGTATTTGTTCTTGTCCCTGTTTCTACAGTGGCATGGCCTTGTCTCAACTGCAGTATTTGTTCTAGTCCCTGTTTCTACAGTGGCATGGCCTTGTCTGAACTGCGCTATTTGTTCTTGTCCCTGTTTCTACAGTGGCATGGCCTTGTCTGAACTGCGCTATTTGTTCTAGTCCCTGTTTCTACAGTGGCATGGCCTTGTCTGAACTGCGCTATTTGTTCTAGTCCCTGTTTCTACAGTGGCATGGCCTTGTCTCAACTGCGCTATTTGTTCTTGTCCCTGTTTCTACAGTGGCATGGCCTTGTCTGAACTGCAGTATTTGTTCTTGTCCCTGTTTCTACAGTGGCATGGCCTTGTCTCAACTGCAGTATTTGTTCTTGTCCCTGTTTCTACAGTGGCATGGCCTTGTCTGAACTGCAGTATTTGTTCTTGTCCCTGTTTCTACAGTGGCATGGCCTTGTCTCAACTGCGGTATTTGTTCTTGTCCCTGTTTCTACAGTGGCATGGCCTTGTCTCAACTGCAGTATTTGTTCTTGTCCCTGTTTCATACCTATTTTCATTTACTAGCAGAATAACGAGGGATTCAAGAGTTTTAATTGATCAAGTGAGTTATTTAAGGATTGAATATTAAGATGACCACAGGTGAGGTGAGGAGTGTCTCATAGTTGATGGTTGATGTCTTCAGCAGGTGGCAACAGCGAATCAGCATCTAGCATTGAGTAGACGTCATCAGGGTTATCTTGTGGAATAAAGTATGCATGTTAATAACGTCAGATTTGACTCAATGTCACCTGCAATGGATAAAAACTTATAATTGAACGATGATAATGAATTTGGATAGTAACGAATGCGTCTGTGCCTGTACTTTGCTTTCACAGAGATATAGGCAGTGAACTTAATTACTCACTGGAGTTGTAGCTGTGACATCAGGTCTTGCTGAGCTTATATCGAGAGTTGATGATACCTCAAACCACTATAGAGAATCTATAGCGGTCTGAGATGACAGGTGTTGGTAGTGACCAGCACTAACAGGACGAATAGCGAAAGTATACATACATACATACATACATACATACATACATACATACATACATACATACATACACACACACACACACATACACACATACACACATACACACATACACACATACATACATACATACATACATACATACATACATACATGCCGGAATTCCTTCATTTATACACTGGGAGTGATTTTGTATTTGTTTCGATTGCTGAACTTTGATTTCGCACATTGAAACGTGGATCACATAACCAATGAATATAAATACAAATCGGGAGCCAACATCTTTAAGTTCACTTGCAAACCACTACTACGACGTTGAAGTCCACAGTTTTTAGAAACTAACGCTATGCGGAGGATATATTTATTTCGTATATACTATTTCCCTCTAGAAGCTCTGGGGGTTTTACTCTTACAGCCAACTTTTAGGTTATTCAGAGCCTTTCAGGCAACAACTTCCAAGCTTTCCAAGACAGCACCATCAAGTATCAGAAACCTTTCTTTATACAAAGGGTTGAAAAATATGTTCTTAAATAAGTTAAATGGCATCATCATGATAAAGGTCAGCACATCTGATGGTTGTTCATTGGTAGGCGGAGAGTTGGAGATTTTCTTACTATATAAATCAACTTTTACTGGCAATAATTTCACATTAAAAGACGGTATCATCTAAATCCAAAATTTAAAAAACACATGATGACCCCCGGGCCCCTCCAATTTTAAAAACAGGGCGAACCCAGTACACCGCAGCCCCACCCCGGTCGAAGTAACTGTCCTGGAGCCATTGCAGCCAGACCGGGGGGGGGGGGGGTCGGAGGCATGTAGGGGGTCATTCAGAAAGGGGGGAGGGGCTACTAACGAAAATATTTCCAGCCGGTAGGGGGGCGGAGTCACTCACATTTTGTGGATTTTCAAAGCAATTTCTCCACCCACCCCACCCCCCACCCCACCCACCCCACCCACAGGTCGTAAATAATGACTCCCTCGAAGCCAAGCAAGAACGTGCGAGAGTTAAAGCTGTGATAAATTCTTCGGTAATTTCTCGCAGAACTACAGTTGTTTAGCGTACGTGATGCGTTCAGCCGTCGTAACACGTAACAGAACTAATTTAAATTAGTTCCTGACCAACGTGTTCCAATTTACACTACGTAACGTTATCTTCACATATTTAATGTGAAGATGGTGCAATGTAAATATTTAAATCGGAACACGGTCGTCAGGAACTAGAAGACTTCGACAGAACATGTTGCATGAATATTACACATTTTTATTCTGTTACCTTTGAACATTTTACATGTATGTTGAACCATTTGTAAAATCTGTACAAAGGAACTTGTTGAAATGTAAACAAGACAAGATATTTTATAAATAGCAATGTGTACAGTCATATAATAACTTTTATTGTGCAATACACATACATATACAGGGTCTAATATATGTCAGCATCTAACACGTAGAATAGCACAAGTAAGAGAACAATCAATTTATATCATCGTATACATCTTATCTTTACAAATAATTGTTCACAGTTGTCTTTATCGAATACACGTAACAGATATCGGAAATAAAATGGAGAGGGAACAGAATAACAACAGAATCACAGTCAACGTAAACATTGGTATTATACCACAGGGGACTCAGGAATAATTAGTCATGCTTACATAAACAATCAATCAAACAAACAAACAAACAAACATATAGCAACCATGACAATGAGTACAGATATGACTGATAATGTGGTTACATATGTTAATCAGACATATTAATACTGATATATAAGAATGTTATCGTTTTTATCTGTTGTATTGTCAAGGTTGATATAATTTGTTTGTTTGTCTGTCTGTTTGTTTGTTTGTTTGTTTGCTTACTTGTTTGTCTGTTTGTTTTGTGTAAGCATATAACTACTTAAGCAAGAGCCCAAGTGATAATGGTCTAGATACACTGTAATCAATTCGCAATGTACATGTGGTATAATTTCATTCAATGTAAGCAACCAGTCACAGGCGCGCAAGCGCGAGCGCGCGCACACACACACACACACACACACACACACACACACACACACACACA
Organism: Glandiceps talaboti; assembly: GCF_964340395.1. Taxonomy (NCBI): domain Eukaryota; kingdom Metazoa; phylum Hemichordata; class Enteropneusta; family Spengelidae; genus Glandiceps; species Glandiceps talaboti. The sequence continues at coordinate 22,767,643 of NC_135559.1, forward strand.
CACACACACCATAAACGCTAGATACACTTAACATGTCAAGCTGGTCTACCGATTTCTTGTACTGTTCTATATTTAGATAATCTCACAGGTAATAAATATCTGATACTAGCTCCACTGATTCATTCAGAGGGCAACTTGACGCAAACCTAACGCAGCAGCGTGCTTTCGAGCTTTCAAACGAAGATCAGCAATACTCGAACTTTTAGCAGACTTCGTAGCGTCCAGCAATGTTGTCATAGTAACAGGAAATCCGGGATGTTGAAACATTACCATGGAATGTGAAGGTGAAATGAAAGTTGATGCAGTGGTCGGTGTTACCATGGCATTAGTCACTGACGTCCCATTCAAATGTAAATGAGCCTGGACTCTCTCGAAAGGCATTCGAACTGCTCCCATGTTGACGTAGGGGGCGACACGACATGTGTCAATACCTGCATTCAGGACCACACCTGTCGGTAATAAAGATTCAATACGAATAAGTTACAAACAAAACAAACACAATCTGTTCTAGATTAATTTTATCCAATCTTAGTAAATATTTCATGAGTTGTTTTGGATTTATTTTGGATTTGGATTGTGTATAGGTATATATGTACATTGTAATACTAGGCTGTGTTTATATTGTGTATTAGGTATATATGTACATTGTAATACTAGGCTGTGTTTATATTGTGTATAGGTATATAGGTGTATATGTACATTGTAATACTAGGCTGTGTTTATATTGTGTATTAGGTATATATGTATATATGTACATTGTAATACTAGGCTGTGTTTATATTGTGTATAGGTATATAGGTATATATGTACATTGTAATACTAGGCTGTGTTTATATTGTGTATTAGGTATATATGTATATATGTACATTGTAATACTAGGCTGTGTTTATATTGTGTATAGGTATATAGGTGTATATGTACATTGTAATACTAGGCTGTGTTTATATTGTGTATTAGGTATATATGTATATATGTACATTGTAATACTAGGCTGTGTTTATATTGTGTATTAGGTATATAGGTGTATATGTACATTGTAATACTAGGCTGTGTTTATATTGTGTATTAGGTATATATGTATATATGTACATTGTAATACTAGGCTGTGTTTATATTGTGTATTAGGTATATATGTATATATGTACATTGTAATACTAGGCTGTGTTTATATTGTGTATTAGGTATATAGGTGTATATGTACATTGTAATACTAGGCTGTGTTTATATTGTGTATTAGGTATATATGTATATATGTACATTGTAATACTAGGCTGTGTTTATATTGTGTATAGGTATATATGTACATTGTAATACTAGGCTGTGTTTATATTGTGTATAGGTATATAGGTATATATGTACATTGTAATACTAGGCTGTGTTTATATTGTGTATTAGGTATATAGGTATATATGTACATTGTAATACTAGGCTGTGTTTATATTGTGTATTAGGTATATAGGTATATATGTACATTGTAATACTAGGCTGTGTTTATATTGTGTATAGGTATATAGGTGTATATGTACATTGTAATACTAGGCTGTGTTTATATTGTGTATAGGTATATAGGTATATATGTACATTGTAATACTAGGCTGTGTTTATATTGTGTATTAGGTATATATGTACATTGTAATACTAGGCTGTGTTTATATTGTGTATTAGGTATATATGTACATTGTAATACTAGGCTGTATTTATATTGTGTATAGGTATATATGTATATATGTACATTGTAGTACTAGGCTGTGTTTATATTGCGTATAGGTATATAGGTGTATATGTACATTGTAATACTAGGCTGTGTTTATATTGTGTTTATATTGTGTATTAGGTATATAGGTGTATATGTACATTGTAATACTAGGCTGTGTTTATATTGTGTATTAGGTATATATGTATATATGTACATTGTAATACTAGGCTGTGTTTATATTGTGTATAGGTATATATGTACATTGTAATACTAGGCTGTGTTTATATTGTGTATAGGTATATAGGTATATATGTACATTGTAATACTAGGCTGTGTTTATATTGTGTATTAGGTATATATGTATATATGTACATTGTAATACTAGGCTGTGTTTATATTGTGTATTAGGTATATAGGTATATATGTACATTGTAAAACTAGGTTGTGTTTATATTGTGTATTAGGTATATATGTACATTGTAATACTAGGCTGTGTTTATATTGTGTATTAGGTATATATGTACATTGTAATACTAGGCTGTGTTTATATTGTGTATTAGGTATATATGTACATTGTAATACTAGGCTGTGTTTATATTGTGTATTAGGTATATATGTATATATGTACATTGTAATACTAGGCTGTATTTATATTGTGTATTAGGTATATAGGTATATATGTACATTGTAATACTAGGCTGTGTTTATATTGTGTATTAGGTATATAGGTGTATATGTACATTGTAATACTAGGCTGTGTTTATATTGTGTATTAGGTATATATGTATATATGTACATTGTAATACTAGGCTGTGTTTATATTGTGTATTAGGTATATAGGTATATATGTACATTGTAATACTAGGCTGTGTTTATATTGCGTATAGGTATATAGGTATATATGTACATTGTAATACTAGGCTGTGTTTATATTGTGTATTAGGTATATATGTACATTGTAATACTAGGCTGTGTTTATATTGTGTATTAGGTATATATGTACATTGTAATACTAGGCTGTGTTTATATTGTGTATAGGTATATATGTATATATGTACATTGTAATACTAGGCTGTGTTTATATTGTGTATTAGGTATATATGTACATTGTAATACTAGGCTGTGTTTATATTGTGTATTAGGTATATATGTACATTGTAATACTAGGCTGTGTTTATATTGTGTATAGGTATATATGTATATATGTACATTGTAATACTAGGCTGTGTTTATATTGTGTATTAGGTATATATGTATATATGTACATTGTAATACTAGGCTGTGTTTATATTGTGTATAGGTATATAGGTATATATGTACATTGTAATACTAGGCTGTGTTTATATTGTGTATAGGTATATATGTACATTGTAATACTAGGCTGTGTTTATATTGTGTATTAGGTATATATGTATATATGTACATTGTAATACTAGGCTGTGTTTATATTGTGTATAGGTATATAGGTATATATGTACATTGTAATACTAGGCTGTGTTTATATTGCGTATAGGTATATAGGTATATATGTACATTGTAATACTAGGCTGTGTTTATATTGTGTATTAGGTATATAGGTATATATGTACATTGTAATACTAGGCTGTGTTTATATTGTGTATTAGGTATATATGTATATATGTACATTGTAATACTAGGCTGTGTTTATATTGTGTATAGGTATATAGGTATATATGTACATTGTAATACTAGGCTGTGTTTATATTGTGTATAGGTATATATGTACATTGTAATACTAGGCTGTGTTTATATTGTGTATTAGGTATATAGGTATATATGTACATTGTAATACTAGGCTGTGTTTATATTGTGTATTAGGTATATAGGTATATATGTACATTGTAATACTAGGCTGTGTTTATATTGTGTATTAGGTATATAGGTATATATGTACATTGTAATACTAGGCTGTGTTTATATTGTGTATTAGGTATATAGGTATATATGTACATTGTAATACTAGGCTGTGTTTATATTGTGTATAGGTATATAGGTGTATATGTACATTGTAATACTAGGCTGTGTTTATATTGTGTATTAGGTATATATGTACATTGTAATACTAGGCTGTGTTTATATTGTGTAGGTTTATAGGTATATATGTACATTGTAATACTAGGCTGTGTTTATATTGTGTATAGGTATATATGTACATTGTAATACTAGGCTGTGTTTATATTGTGTATGTTTATATTGTGATATGACTATATATACCTTAGATGTCATCATCTGATAACTATATAAAGAGTAGAGATATGACTATACCTTAGATGTCATCACGTGATAATAATATACAGAGTAGAGATATGACTATACTTTATATGTCATCACGTGATAATGATATACAGAGTACAGATATGACTATACCTTAGATGTCATCACCTGATAATAATATACAGAGTAGAGATATGACTATACTTTATATGTCATCACGTGATAATAATGTACAGAGTAGAGACATGACTATACCTTAGATGTCATCACGTGATAATAATATACAGAGTAGAGATATGACTATACCTTAGATGTCATCACGTGATAATAATATACAGAGTAGAGATATGACTATACCTTAGATGTCATCACGTGATAATAATATACAGAGTAGAGATATGACTATACCTTAGATATCATCACCTGATGATAATATACAGAGTAGAGATATGACTATAACTTAGATGTCATCACGTGATAATAATATATAGAGTAGAGATATTACTATACCTTAGATGTCATCGTGTGATAATAATATACAGAGTAGAGATATGACTGTACCTTAGATATCATCACTTGATAATAATATACAGAGTAGAGATATGACTATACCTTAGATATCATCACCTGATAATGATATACAGAGTAGAGATATGACTATACCTTAGATGTCATCACGTGATATTAATATACAGAGTAGAGATATGACTATACCTTAGATGTCATCGTGTGAAAATGATATACATAGTAGAGATATGACTATACCTTAGATATCATCACCTGATAATAATATACAGAGTAGAGATATGACTATACCTTAGATGTCATCACGTGATAATAATGTACAGAGTAGAGATATGACTATACCTTAGATCTCATCACGTGATGATAATATACAGAGTAGAGATATGACTATACCTTAGATATCATCACGTGATAATAATATACAGAGTAGAGATATGACTATACCTTAGATATCATCACGTGATAATGATATACAGAGTAGAGATATGACTATACCTTAGATGTCATCACGTGATAATAATATAAAGAGTAGAGATATGACTATAACTTAGATGTCATCACGTGATAATAATATACAGAGCAGAGATATGACTATACCTTAGATATCACCACGTGATAATAATATACAGAGTAGAGATATGACTATACCTTAGATATCATCACGTGATAATAATATACAGAGTAGAGATATGACTATACCTTAGATATCATCACGTGATAATGATATACAGAGTAGAGATATGACTATACCTTAGATGTCATCACGTGATAATAATATACCGAGTAGAGATATGACTATAACTTAGATGTCATCACGTGATAATAATATACAGAGTAGAGATATGACTATACCTTAGATGTCATCACGTGATAATAATATACAGAGTAGAGATATGACTATACCTTAGATGTCATCACGTGATAATAATATACAGAGTAGAGATATGACTATACCTTAGATGTCATCACGTGATAATAATATACAGAGCAGAGATATGACTATACCTTAGATATCACCACGTGATAATAATATACAGAGTAGAGATATGACTATAACTTAGATGTCATCACGTGATAATAATATATAGAGTAGAGATATGACTATACCTTAGATATCATCACGTGATAATAATATACAGAGCAGAGATATGACTATACCTTAGATATCATCACGTGATAATAATATACAGAGCAGAGATATGACTATACCTTAGATATCATCACGTGATAATAATATACAGAGTAGAGATATGACTATACCTTAGATATCATCACGTGATAATAATATACTGAGTAGAGATATGACTATACCTTAGATATCATCACGTGATAATAATATACAGAGCAGAGATATGACTATACCTTAGATGTCATCACGTGATAATAATATACAGAGTAGAGATATGACTATACCTTAGATGTCATCACGTGATAATAATATACAGAGTAGAGATATGATTATACCTTAGATGTCATCACGTGATAAGAACAAAAAGGTGACTGATTTGTTATGGTATTGTTTATTTTCATCATGCACACACAGAAAAAAAAACTTTGAAAAATTGCCCTATCTTGAACTTTACAAGGCATGATATTCGAACCAGACATGGTTGCTAGATTAAAACCTATAGATAGGGTTATGCCATTATAATGAATACCATATTTCATCTATTTTCTGTGAATGGCTACAGTATATGTGTCAGTGGTGCTGTATTGCTGTCGGTGTGTAATGTAGAACAGTGTGTTAGTAGATCCTATCTTTGAAGTTGTGGACATTAATTTAAAACGGACATCGAAGTGTGACATGAAAAAAGTTGATTTAAAAACTCTATTCCATTCCATACAGTGTATATTGTAGCTACATGTATTTTTGAATGCTAACTGAGTGTGACAATACACGTGCATTGTATGCAGCCCAGTAGCCATCAAATGAATGCACTAATACACTATCAAAAGCCTCCGGTAGAATTTATTGAATTATGTTCATAATATCTATATTCTTTAGTGAAATTCAATATTTTTCTAACTTAATTCCACTTTTAATGAAATTTAGTATTACTACTAATCAAGTCTAAATGTGTATCCATACACAGACTCTCATAATTAATAACTCTATAAAGTCAATTCATGTATCTCTTGGGAGACGATCTAGTTTAGCTCTTGGGAGACGATCTAGTTTAGTTTTTGGCGAAAGAGTAATGAATTGTAATAGACTTGAACAAAATGTTGTTTATTTTGTTTGTATGCAAATTTCATATGTTGTACTACAAGTAAGGTAAGCCGTAAGTCATAAATCTGCCATTACGTATACACCTCAATATGTCAATGCAATGATAGGTTTACATCCAGATATATAATATATATTTGGCCCAGCCCGCTTATGCTGTTGCCACACCAATTTGTCTTTTAGCAAACGTTTTCGTACTTCTACCGTCGCCATAACAACATTTGCCCAAAGGCAACTGTTGTAATACTTGTGTTTGGTAAGCTAACTTACCTATGTTGTAAGCTAACTTACCTGTGTTGTATGTACTCATCAAGTCATGAAAGTTTCCCACAAATTTAACAATTCAGTCCAAATGAAGGACAAAAAGATCGCATTGGGACAAGTATTGTAGCGTTGGTAACGCGTTAGGCTGGGATCAGAATTTACGGCAGGGGGTGGCCTGGGGAGGAATGGGGGGGGGGGGGTATGAAAAAAATTGAGAGTTCAAAAGGTGAGGCCGCGAAAAGCCTGATATACTGAAAGGGTGGGGGCGAAATATTTGCTCATAATTTTAACCAAATTAAACCTCAGCAGCGGTCGTTTACCGAGTAAATCGAAATATTTCTCGCGGCTTCGCAGCAATACCGTCTAAATCCTATATTCAGTGACGAGTTGGGTGACAGGCACATGCTAATGTATTTGTGCATGCCTTCCTCTGTCTGTCTCTGTCTTTCTCTGTCTGTCTGTCTGTCTGTCTGTCTGTCTGTCTGTCTGTCTGTCTGTCTGTCTGTCTGTCTGTCTGTCTGTCTGTCTGTCTCTCTGTCTGTCTGTCTGTCTGTCTGTCTGTCTGTCTCTCTCTCTCTCTCTCTCTCTCTCTCTCTCTCTCTCTCTCTCTCTCTCTCTCTCTCTCTCTCTCTCTCTCTCTCTCTCTCTCTCTCTCTCTCTCTCTCTCTCTCTCTCTCTCTCTCTCTCTCTCTCTCTGTCTCTCTCTCTCTGTCTCTCTCTCTCTCTCTGGAGATTTTTCTCAACATTCAAAACTCAGGAGCAGTCGTTTACTTTGCAAAATTATACACTCCATTTACCTACCATACATTTAATTATGAGGCAGTCAATAACCAAACGAATGTGTGTGTTTGCCAAAATATCTCTGAATAGGTAAGATAAAGTGTAGGTAATATAGCCATACAGTTGTATGATAATGTATTGACTCGAGTAAAATTGGGGTTTGGAGACAGTTTTCAACACTCCATGGCTTTCGATAATGTGTATGGTTTAAAATTGTATGCCATTAAATGGCCTCCTACATGTCCTTATTTTTTAAAGGTGTTTACTGTGGTAGGGGGACACCCCTTCCCACACCCTCCCGACAAGCTATCATGGGGGGTGCTGTTTCTGAGCAGAATCAAGATTGAAAGAGAAAACCCTGCTAGCTAAGTATCTCCAAGGTTAGGTTACAGCCCAGTGTAAGACCTTTTTCGCAAAGCCCATAACGTCATATATTTGTAAAGAAATCTCTTGTTGTTATGTACGGACGCTGAAATGATTACCAACGGGGGGGGTGGGGGTGGGGGGTATTGTATAATTACACATTAAAATGTGTGTGGCCGGGGGGGGGTTACGAAAATTCTTGTCTTGGGTTCATTCCGGGGGGGGGGGGGGGGCATGGATCTTTTTTTGAGAGCGTGAAGGGAGGGGGGCAGCCCCCTGCCGTAAATTCTAAATCCCAGCTTTATCGGCGTCTTCTTCCATATGTATGTTCATTGCCATGGTTACAGTCGGCCATCTCATGTAAACTTCAATCAGCAGGTTTTACCGCAATTAATATCTGATCAGTTCCCTATTACGAGGTAACACTTCATAAGCATTTCTTTACCCACCTTTCTGAAGCTGATTTTCTTGTTTTCGACACTTGGCTCTCCTGTTTTGAAACCAAACCTGTGAAGTGACACATAGAGACTACCAATTACAAACACTCAATGCAAACAAAGTTTAACACTTGTCTTGGAGATTAGTAAAAGTATACGTATACGACATAAGATGACATGAAAACCTTCATATGTGATGTCGTGTCGACTCCTTGGCCTGACATTTTATGACATTGACGTGGTGCAACAAGGTTATAAGACCTGATTTGACCGCTACTGCACAGACAGACCTGTCTTATCTTAGTCACGATAATGGTGAATGAGTCATTGTCATGGTAACCGATATATAAGGTCATCGTCATGGTAACCGGAGAAAAAGGGTCATCTTCAGATAGACAGAGAGAGATACTATTGTTTCAGTGAATGTAAAGTAAAATGTACAACTCAAAATAAAATAAAACCAATTTCCGCTACCTATGGGAGCATTCAGTAATTACAAGGTGGAGGGCCGAGAGAAATCAAGCCTGGTCTGTGGCATAAAATGTGACCCTCCCCTAGTCCGTTGTGCTAAAAAGTGACCCTCCCTCAATTTTCTTTTCTCTAAACTATGACCCTCCCCGTTCAAAAATTTCAATGAAAAACATTTTTATCACGACCTCCCAGTAAGTTGCATAGTTGTTAGAGCTCAAGATTAGTAGTCAGGAGGTCCTGGGTTCGAATCTCATTAAAGACTGTAGTAAGAATCCACCACGTGGATAGATTTTAAAGACATTCATTGTTGCCTACTATTTCCACCGCCACCGTGAGTTTGTGTTTGTATCAATCAATGTTTGGATCTAATTGGCTGAGCTGAAAGGCAGAACTCCCAAAGACGCGATGAGTGCACAACTGACAACCTCAGGACTGAGGTCAACATCCCCACTCCATCACATTATCCCCAATATCTTACCACACTGTCCCCCCTTTATTGATGTGAGAACCGCTCCTCTCCTCACACCACAGCTAACAGTTAATTCACTGCATTTCACTGATATGTTATGATATTACTTCATAATGGTGGCAGTAGTGGGATGTGGTAGTAGTAGGATTTGGAACTGGAGACAGCAGTGAGATCATGTCAAAACCATATAAAGAAATATAAAGTTAGATCTTAAAAAGTGGATCAAAGTAAAGCGTGACAATCCCCTAATTTCCATTTTCTAAAATATGGCCCTCCCCGAATACTGATTTGCAAAAAGTGACCCCCCCCCCCCTTGTAATTACTGAAGGCACCCTACTTTTACTTGGTTAACTGACTTTGAGCGTACGGTAACCATATTGTCATATCTAAATTCAGAAATCAGCTGTTTCTATGTGCGATTGATAAATGGGCGCCTGACCTCCTCCTGCTTAAAATTTCTACTCGGTCGACTTTGACTAGAGTTTATTGACGAGTATTAGTCAATTTCAGATTTGTAGATTCATGCGTCATTGAGTCCAATCTGACCAATTAGTAACAGTGTCACCAGACGTACACCAGTCACACATGATCACTTACACTCATCCCAAAGAGCATGGCGCCTCCTGCCAACCCCTCGTGTTCATCGCGGGTCACTTCAAATGCCTGCTTTGTATTACTATTAACAGGTCGCAAATCTTAAACTCCCACTACATTACGCAGATTTAAAAGTACTGTTTCTCCTGTGAGAATATAAATAATTTTGCAACAACTCATTCGATAAGGCCAATGCTGTAGATGTGGCAATATCTTGTAATAACACCTTGACAACTTTATATTTTGGCGAGAACGTGCCCCTAATTGAAAGGATCAAAAGTTGGTCTGTCTTGTTAACAGTTAGACCATCGTGACTGTTGATGATTACCATATTGGATTCATTGATATCAACTCCATACATGAGTTGACCGCTTTACAGAATAGTACACAATTGCATCATTCATTCATTCATTCATTCATTCATTCATTCATTCATTCATTCATTCGAGATCCAGACGTTGAGTATTTTCTCCCCAAAAACACAGTTGTTCTCGTCAGACATGTTAAACTTCGGTGATATGAACTACGATAACAAAAAAACACAAACACATCATTTTCCTAATTACGGGAATTTGATATGACGATAAATATATATATATTAATTCTTAGGAAACAGCTTCCTGTCATTATAATTTTAGTCGCAAATTAAAAACATAACAGATTGACGAAAGACGTGAACGGCAACTTTGCGGTGTATACTAGTAGTTTTGACTTGTAGTGATTTGGTGTTCACTCGGTGTATACTAGTAGTTTTGACTTGTAGTGATTTGGTGTTCGCTCGGTGTATACTAGTAGTTTTGACTTGTAGTGATTTGGTGTTCGCTCGGTGTATACTAGTAGTTTTGACTTGTAGTGATTTGGTGTTCGCTCGGTGTATACTAGTAGTTTTGACTTGTAGTGATTTGGTGTTCGCTCGGTGTATACTAGTAGTTTTGACTTGTAGTGATTTGGTGTTCGCTCGGTGTATACTAGTAGTTTTGACTTGTAGTGATTTGGTGTTCGCTCGGTGTATACTAGTAGTTTTGACTTGTAGTGATTTGGTGTTCGCTCGGTGTATACTAGTAGTTTTGACTTGTAGTGATTTGGTGTTCGCTCGGTGTATACTAGTAGTTTTGACTTGTAGTGATTTGGTGTTCGCTCGGTGTATACTAGTAGTTTTGACTTGTAGTGATTTGGTGTTCGCTCGGTGTATACTAGTAGTTTTGACTTGTAGTGATTTGGTGTTCGCTCGGTGTATACTAGTAGTTTTGACTTGTAGTGATTTGGTGTTCGCTCGGTGTATACTAGTAGTTTTGACTTGTAGTGATTTGGTGTTCGCTCGGTGTATACAAGTAGTTTTGACTTGTAGTGATTTGGTGTTCGCTCGGTGTATACTAGTAGTTTTGACTTCTAGTGATTTGGTGTTCACTCGGTATATTTATTCATCGAAGACGAATAGATGCTAAATCCTGTTTTGTGAAACTAATTGATACGAAGAGTGCCAGCTAATTGTCTGATAGAAGGGATTACCCGTCCAAAGAAGAAAATCTGATTTCAGAGTTCAGCTCCGATTTGGGGAGTAACGAACGACTCGTTCAAATTAGATCCATTAAGTAGTGTATTCTACTGTCAGTTTTATAAATGCATCCCCTCTATCCAATTTCGGAAGGATTTCGTTACTGATCAAAGGGTTGAATGTAGAATAATACTCGTTGATGACGAGAGTTTAGGATTGAAGTACCTTACAATTTATTTTACTTATTTATAAGAATTCAGTGTGTCGTGTGTATGTTTTGGAGTACGATATCTAACCATTGACTCAATTATTTCAAGTCATGTGTGACGGACTCCATTCTTTTCACTTCAATAACCATACGTAGCTTACTGAAAAGTCGGCTTTCAAGATAGTCTGAATATCACCGCTTTCAAATCGCCGATCCTCTCGTGAAAGTAAAGTCGCTGTTTTCGGTGCAGCCATCCCTAATAAATCCGGCGTCCTGGTATAAGGTCTATATTTCTATGTGATTTGATAATAGGGATTTAACTGTGATGTATTCAACTCGGACGAAAATGCTTCTTTGATAACAACAAAAAACGTCTTCCAGTGTTTTAAATCAAGACAGGACGTGCTTTGTGCAGAGTAAAACGGATTTTATTAATAACATTCTAATTTCCTATATGGACTCTATAACTCGGTTACTCGATAGTTGTAGGCCGCACTTTCTTTCTTTCACATATCACCGCTTCCATTTACAGACAGTGGGGATTATTATGAAAGAAAATTATAGTATCGCGTTACAGTTATATTGGAAGAGAGTAAATTAATTGAGTTGGAATAGTGAAAAGTCATCATCTGCTGACCATAGTAGAATGTTGTAATTAATCAAATTAAGCCTGCCTAATCTGCCCTCGTGCTATCTTAATATGGGACATGCTGAGCCAATGAAAAAAAGCAATAAACAAAATCAATTAGAGCAGTGAGTTATTAGTGTCAGTTTGTAGTTTAAGTGTCGGGAATTAACTGAAGTGAACATACAACGTAAACTGCTAAGGGAATTAGGAAATCGGCGCGTTGCCTACTGGGAAATAAGTTGTTTTTATTCCTTTCAGGGGTACGGGCATAGATATTGAAATATGTAGAAAGTCTCTGAATTCTACAACATGAACAGAAATAAAGTGAGAAACATCCAAATGACTGGAATGTAGGGAGACATAAGATCGAGAAGGCCATTCTCTCAAAATGTACTGCTTTGCATATTGTGTATAGTACTTATTGCAATGGGCCGGCAGTTCCATGTTTTCGTTAGCGGCACATTAAACCTAAAAGTGATGATGGCTTAGGGTATTTGATATACAGTTTGATACCACAGCAATATACCATGATATGTAGTTCGATAGCAATATACCATGATGTGTAGTTCGATAGCAATATACCATAATATGTAGTTCGATAGCAATATACCATGATATGTAGTTCGATAGCAATATACCATGATATATAGTTCGATAGCAATATACCATGATGTGTAGTTCGATAGCAATATACCATAATCAATAGATGGATAGCAATAGACCATGATCTATAGTTGAGTACCAATAGACCATGATATATAGTTGAATACCAATAGACCATGGTATATAGGTCGAAAGAAATAGGCCACGATACATAGTTGGGTAGCAATAGACCATAATATATAGTTGGATAGCAATAGACCATGATATATAGTTGGATAGCAATAGACCATAATATATAGTTGGATAGTAATAGACAATCATATATAGTTGGATAGCAATATACCGTGATATATAGTTGGATAGCAATAGACCATGATATATGACTGATAGCAATAGACAATGATATATAGTTGGATAGCAATATACCGTGATATATAGTTGGATAGCAATAGACAATGATATATAGTTGGATAGCAATATACCATGATATATAGTTGGATAGCAATAGACCATGATATATAGTTGGATAGCAATAGACCATGATATATAGTTGGATAGCAATAGACCATCATATGTAGTTGGATAGCAATAGACAATGATATATAGTTCGATAGCAATATACCATGATATATAGTTCGATAGCAATAGACCATGATATATGACTGATAGCAATAGACCATGATATATAGTTCGATAGCAATATACCATGATAGCAATAACTGGATAACAATATACCATCATATATAGTTGGATACGAATAGACCACGACATATATAGTTGGGTAGCAATATACCATGATATATAGTTGGATAGCAATAGACCATGATATTTAGTTGGATAGCAATATACCTTGATATATTCATTACACCATTTGTTAGACTTCTTGTCCACAGTTTTTGTGACATAAATATGCAGTCAGGGGAATGAGCAGATTTTACGACAAGGGGTTGAGGAGAAAATATCTCGGTCAAAATCTTTTTGCAGCTCTACCCATCCAACTCCCCCCCCCCCCAACATTTTGTGCTCTCAAAAGAACCATGATCTTCCAACGAAATGAACCCAAACATTTTCGTATCTGCCCCACCTCATGATCATGTGGAAGGCTGTATAGATATTTTGAAGTGTATGCACGAATGAGCAATTATACGGTTGCAACCCCCTTCCCACATTTTGGAGCAATTGTACAGTACACTATTAAATATTGTAAAATAATCTACTTCAGGGTCAAGTATTTCTTTGCGAATTATCTTGGCTTCGGAAGGAGAAGTCACACATTGATTGGGCTTAGTCACACATTGGGCTCTAACCTAGTCACACATTAGGCTTAGTCACACATTGGACTCTAACATTTACCTAGATACTGCCAGCAGCAGTGCCAGCACCTGTTTCCTTCATTCTTGATTTGGGAGAGAAACAGCATCACCATGACGGTAAGTGGGAGGGTGATCACCGTGATGGTAAGTGGGGAGGGTGTGCACTTTTTGCACGGCATGGTATGGTGACTTGGTGAGCAGAAAATCTCTGAATATCATGTGTTCATCAAACATCTCGACAATCAAGACAACCAAACACACTGAACGTATTATCAAGACAACCAAACACACCGAACGTATTATCAAGACAACCAAACACACTGAACGTCTGTTGAAGAATTGGATGAAGATCAACTTACATACATTTAATGAATTTTCGAAATCTTGCTCAACCATTTCACTTAATTGCTATGGAAGTTGTATTTGTCACATTAGATATATGAATCAAAACCAGAAAAGTCATGATCTATAAAGAAAGCACGGATTTCACAAACTGTATTTTCTAAAAAAAGAAAAGAAAAAAAGGCCACTAATGTTCCAATATGATTCAATGGTTCAACATGAAACGAAAATTCAGAGTTCATCTTCATACGATGTCCAAGGCAGTTACTTATCACCCTTCAAGAAAGTTTCTATTTTGTGTCTATTCTAATCGGAATGCTAAGAACAATACTTTGTGCGTATGTATGTACATTGTAACTCTAGAAATTACATGTTATGATTGCACTCATGGCTTCATACACAACCTTACACCAACAAGCTGTAAACATTGCTTGGTCACACTGCCACCAGGCTTTAATACCGCACATAGACCCGCAAAAAGAAAGGGAGGGGGTTAGATACCTAAACTTTTAGAAACTGTTAACATATTATGTATACATGTGTGTATGTGCGTGCATGCGCGCGCGCGCGCGTGTGTGTGTGTGTGTGTGTGTGTATGTGTGCGTTTGTGTGTGTGTGTATGTGTGTGTGTGTGTGTGTGAATGTGTATGTAAACGACTTAAAGTCAACAACTACCAGACTTGGTATATGGTGGGGACATTACTTAGGACGCGTGGATGGAAAATTGTTCAAATGAAAATGATCGCATCAGAGATGTGCGTTTTGTTCTTCAAAAATGTGATATTTGGTCAAAAAACTTAAACTCCAAAACTACTGCGCTGATCGGTCTGAAATTCGGGGTGTTTAATGTAAGAATTGTTCATGACGTGATGATCCCATCAGTGGTATGCAAATTAGGGCTAAAATTATGTCTTTTTGGTCAAAAATATGCAATTCTAAAACTGCTGAGTTGGTTGGGCTAAAATCTATTAGGGATGCCTATGGAGATATGTACATGAAGATGTATTCATAACATGATATTTTGGAGAGAGCAGGGTATACTCCGAGGGTATACCTAGTTTAGACATGACCGAGAGGCATGGTATCTGTTAATTATGTAGCTGCCGAGTATTGAAGCCCCAAAGTGCATGTGAACGGCACATTCAACCACATTTAGTTTCTCTTGATAGGATTTAGTTGATAAGGCCTAACATTTAACTTGCATTTAAACCGTTGAACTTTTGATGAATTTTACCCTTTCCATTTGTATGTAGCCTGTTTTTATTTACTCTGTTAAACTATAGTGAACTACTTGATTAGCCAGCCAAGCTTTCTTGTTTAGTTTGGTTGGCATGACTATTGTTAGTTGGTTGGCATGGCTATTGTTCACATTTGTATTGCATATACGAAAAATATGGTAAATGGAGTTTACAATGTGAAGGTAAAGCCGCAAAAATGTTTGCAAACGTACATTGTAAACGAAGATTTATAGCAGGCACGATTTTCAAGGATGTTATTCGATTTGGTGTTATGAGATACGCGATACTTTATGGCATGACATGACATGACATGACATGACATGGTATGACAGGATAAACGACATGACGTACATGTATATGTGCAATATGTATGTGTGTATGTATGTATGTATGTATGTATGTATGTATGTATGTATGTATGTATTTATTTATTTATGTGTGTATGTGTGTGTGTGTGTGTGTGTGTGTATGTATGTAGATACGTACGTATGTATGCACGCACGCACGGATGGATGGATGGATGGATGGATGGATGGATGTGTGTGTGTGTGCATTATGGTAGCGATGTACTACATTGAGCTATGTTGTTGTTTGATGAATATATGATAGATTGCTTATACAGTATCGGTGATGGTGTCGGAAAGTTGTTACAAAATGCGTAAATTATTCTTCAGGGATGACTTCAAAAGAGTATTAGTACTACGTATATATATTGGATACACACTAGTATACGATATATTACAATTAATGCATTTGGTGTATATTGGATACACACTAATATAAGATATATAACTAATAATGTATTTGGTATATATTGGATACACACTAATATAATATATATAACTAATAGTGTATTTGGTATATATTGGATACACACTGGTATAAGATATATAACTAATAGTGTATTTGGTATATATTGGATACACACTGGTATAAGATATATAACTAATGGTGTATTTGGTATATATTGGATACACACTAATATAATATATATAACTAATGGTGTATTTGGTATATATTGGATACGCACTGGTATAATATATATAACTAATAATGTATTTGGTATATATTGGATACACACTAATATAATATATATAACTAATGGTGTATTTGGTATATATTGGATACACACTGGTATAAGATATATAACTAATAGTGTATTTGGTATATATTGGATACACACTAATATAACATATATAACTAATAGTGTATTTGGTATATATTGGATACACACTAATATAAGATATATAACTAATGGTGTATTTGGTATATATTGGATACACACTAATATAAGATATATAACTAATGGTGTATTTGGTATATATTGGATACACACTGGTATAAGATATATAACTAATAATGTATTTGGTATATATTGGATACACACTGGTATAAGATATATAACTAATGGTGTATTTGGTATATATTGGATAGACACTGGTGTAAGATATATAACTAATAATGTATTTGGTATATATTGGATACACACTAATATAATATATATAACTAATGGTGTATTTGGTATATATTGGATACACACTGGTATAAGATATATAACTAATAATGTATTTGGTATATATTGGATACACACTGGTATAAGATATATAACTAATGGTGTATTTGGTATATATTGGATACACACTGGTATAAGATATATAACTAATGGTGTATTTGGTATATATTGGATACACACTGGTATAATATATATAACTAATGGTGTATTTGGAATATATTGGATACACACTGGTATAAGATATATAACTAATAATGTATTTGGTATATATTGGATACACACTGGTATAAGATATATAACTAATGGTGTATTTGGTATATATTGGATACACACTGGTATAAGATATATAACTAATGGTGTATTTGGTATATATTGGATACACACTGGTGTAAGATATATAACTAATAATGTATTTGGTATATATTGGATACACACTGGTATAAGATATATAACTAATGGTGTATTTGGTATATATTGGATACACACTAATATAATATATATAACTAATAGTGTATTTGGTATATATTGGATACACACTGGTGTAAGATATATAACTAATAATGTATTTGGTATATATTGGATACACACTAATATAAGATATATAACTAATGGTGTATTTGGTGTATATTGGACAAACACACCAGGCTAAAGACTGACATTTTCGTATAGTTAGACTTTGAAAGC
Organism: Glandiceps talaboti; assembly: GCF_964340395.1. NCBI lineage: Eukaryota > Metazoa > Hemichordata > Enteropneusta > Spengelidae > Glandiceps > Glandiceps talaboti. The sequence continues at coordinate 22,785,728 of NC_135559.1, forward strand.
TAGAATCAGTCACGTGTTATGGTCTACATTTTGCTTTAGGAGATAGTAAGATTTTATTTCCCCTCATTTGACGACTTGTTTTATTAGAAGAGAAAATAAATGAAGCGAAACGTAAAATGAAATGTTTTCTTGACAAACGAGGAGCGTAATCTAAAAGGCATCTTGTTAATTTAGTTAAGTGGTTTATAAAGTACTGGGCTCATCACTTATGCTAGCTTTAATACCATGTCGGAAAACACCTAGCAATTTGAACAACAACACTGCCATTACACTAATTGAACCTACACCGTAATCATCCTATATATTCTATTGTCGATACGGTCAAATGAAATAGACATGCATGTAAAACAAAACGTAATATCCGCAGAGTTCAGAGTTCGAAGTTCAAAGTTCAGATCACTTCGACATCTAATCAAGGTTCAGTCTACCGTGCACTTACTAAACCTATCACACAATAAATTGCATGCTGGGAAGGGAGGAAACACAGTTTTGAAAGGTTTTGGTGTAAAACCAATTCCTACTTAATTTGTTTTGACATTGAACTTTGAATTGCTGTCAATTACCAAAGCAATAGTAATCTATCAAGAGAAACGATCAGGAAGTCTGGCAGTCTCAGTTGAATTTAATTAATGATCAATAAAGTAAATAATGTAAGGAGATATAAACTGCATACAGTGAGGGCAAAACAACAAACCTTTAGATCAATATATTGATGTCTTTACGTAATATCCGAATGCAAAATTCTGAGCTACCATACATTTCATATACATCAATTGGTAAAGTTTATTTTGTTATGCAAATAGCTAATTAATGGTAGAAGATTGCCAATGGCATTGCAGCACAACTGGTTAAACTTATTAATTTCTTACTAAACATTTAACTCAAACTGCACACGTCAACATTAACCAATATATCTTACCTAGCTACTCCTAATAACATCAACTGCCAACTATCAAACTAGTTTGCCAGGGGTTTTTGAATTTAATTTATTGAAATATTTCCAGATCAAATTTGTATATCAACAGTGTGGGACACCGTGTCATCAATAACTCTTCACCTACACATCCTTATATACACTACCATTACAATTTCAATCTAACCTGCTGGCAGTTTTTTGGAATTCAACGCCAAATTTTGACCAAATGTTTATACATAATTTACTAAAAATACCATTTTGACCTAATTTGCATATGACTTGTGGGGACCTATGTCTTGAAGAAATTGACAACACAAAGTAACCTAGTACTTCAGACAGACAGACAGACAGACAGACAGACAGACAGACAGACAGACAGACAGACAGACAGACAGACAGACAGACAGACAGACAGACAGACAGACAGACAGACAGACAGACAGACAACTTACAACTTCATTCATTCATTCACTCATTCATTCATTCATTCATTCATTCATTCATTCATTCATTCATTCATTCATTCATTCATTCATTCATTCATTCATTCATTCATTCATTCATTCATTCATTCATTCATTCATTCATTCATTATGTATCTATACTGCATCACATTACATCTTATGTATGTATTATTAAGTCATATGTACTTACCTGTATCCGTGCATCATATGTATGTATTATTAAGTCATATGAACTTACCTGTACCCGTGCATCATATGTATGTATTATTAAGTCATATGTACTTACCTGTATCCGTGCATCTTATGTATGTATTATTAAGTCATATGTACTTACCTGTACCCGTGCATCATATGTATGTATTATTAAGTCATATGTACTTACCTGTATCCGTGCATCATATGTATGTATTATTAAGTCATATGTACTTACCTGTACCCGTGCATCTTATGTATGTATTATTAAGTCATATGTACTTACCTGTATCCGTGCATCATATGTATGTATTATTAAGTCATATGTACTTACCTGTATCCGTGCATCTTATGTATGTATTATTAAGTCATATGTACTTACCTGTATCCGTGCATCATATGTATGTATTATTAAGTCATATGTACTTACCTGTACCCGTGCATCATATGTATGTATTATTAAGTCATATGTACTTACCTGTACCCGTGCATCATATGTATGTATTATTAAGTCATATGTACTTACCTGTACCCGTGCATCATATGTATGTATTATTAAGTCATATGTACTTACCTGTACCCGTGCATCATATGTATGTATTATTAAGTCATATGTACTTACCTGTATCCGTGCATCATATGTATGTATTATTAAGTCATATGTACTTACCTGTACCCGTGCATCATATGTATGTATTATTAAGTCATATGTACTTACCTGTACCCGTGCATCATATGTATGTATTATTAAGTCATATGTACTTACCTGTACCCGTGCTTCAGAAAGACCAAGTCTGTTACTCAATTCTTCTCTCATGAAGGCATCTGGATAATGTGTCTCGTCAAACAGCCTCTCTAATTCATTGAGTTGTTCTAGTGTAAAGTTGGTTCGACTTCTTCTTTGTTTTATCTTTGTCTGTTGTGAATCAGCCTCGTTGAGACCGTCATATTTATCTTTGGGTGAATCTGTATATAGCAATATAATGAATTGTTTAATTACAGCCATGTAGTATATCTGTATATATAACAATGTAATGAATTGTTTAATTACAGCCATGTAGTATATCTGTATATATAACAATGTAATGAATTGTTTAATTACAGACAGTGCTCTATACCGCAGTGGCAGAGCGTAATAGTTTTGGTAGTACTGGAACTCTTTCTTGGTTGTAACTCGGAGTTTCACGCATTGTGCGATCATCAGACAACTCGTCTGTATATGTAGAGTTGTCTGATGATCGCACTATGCGTAAAACTCCGAGTTACAACCAAGAAAGAGTTCCAGTACTACCAAAATTATATATATATATATATATATATATATATATATATATATATATATATATATATATATATATATATATATATATATATATATATAAAACAATGTAATGAATTGTTAAGTGTATGTAGTAGAATAATGCAATTTATTTATTTTATTTTATTTATTTATTAAGCCTTCACAAGAAGAGAAACCAACAATGAAAAAAAAGAAAACACAATACATTGCAATCATACAAAATAAAATAATGTCAAAATGGCATCAACAACATGCAATGAATTGTTAAGTGTATGTAATATAACAATGTAATGAATTGTTAAGTGTATGTAGTATATCGGTATATATAACAATGTAATGAATTAAGTGTATGTAATATAACAAAGTAATGAATTGTTAAGTGTATGTAATATAACAATGTAATGAATTGTTAAGTGTATGTAATATAACATTGTAATGAATTGTTAAGTGTATGTAATATAACAATGTAATGAATTGTTAAGTGTATGTAATATAACAATGTAATGAATTGTTAAGTGTATGTAATATAACAATGTAATGAATTGTTAAGTGTATGTAATATAATAATGTAATGAATTGTTAACTGTGTGTAATATAACAATGTAATGAATTGTTAAGTGTATGTAATATAACAATGTAATGAATTGTTAAGTGTATGTAATATAACAATGTAATGAATTGTTAACTGTGTGTAATATAACAATGTAATGAATTGTTAAGTGTATGTAATATAACAATGTAATGAATTGTTAACTGTGTGTAATATAACAATGTAATGAATTGTTAAGTGTATGTAATATAACAATGTAATGAATTGTTAAGTGTATGTAGTATAACAATGTAATGAATTGTTAAGTGTATGTAGTATAACAATGTAATGAATTGTTAAGTGTATGTAATATAACAATGTAATGAATTGTTAAGTGTATGTAGTATAACAATGTAATGAATTGTTAAGTGTATGTAATATAACAATGTAATGAATTGTTAAGTGTATGTAATATAACAATGTAATGAATTGTTAAGTGTATGTAATATAACAATGTAATGAATTGTTAAGTGTGTGTAGTATAGCAATGTAATGAATTGTTAAGTGTATGTAATATAACAATGTAATGAATTGTTAAGTGTATGTAATATAACAATGTAATGAATTGTTAAGTGTATGTAATATAACAATGTAATGAATTGTTAAGTGTGTGTAGTATAACAATGTAATGAATTGTTAAGTGTATGTAATATAACAATGTAATGAATTGTTAAGTGTATGTAATATAACAATGTAATGAATTGTTAAGTGTGTGTAGTATAACAATGTAATGAATTGTTAACTGTATGTAATATAACATTGTAATGAATTGTTAAGTGTATGTAATATAACAATGTAATGAATTGTTAAGTGTATGTAGTATAACAATGTAATGAATTGTTAAGTGTATGTAATATAACAATGTAATGAATTGTTAAGTGTATGTAATATAACAATGTAATGAATTGTTAAGTGTATGTAATATAACAATGTAATGAATTGTTAAGTGTATGTAGTATAACAATGTAATGAATTGTTAAGTGTATGTAATATAACAATGTAATGAATTGTTAAGTGTATGTAGTATAACAATGTAATGAATTGTTAAGTGTATGTAATATAACAATGTAATGAATTGTTAAGTGTATGTAATATAACAATGTAATGAATTGTTAAGTGTATGTAATATAACAATGTAATGAATTGTTAAGTGTATGTAATATAACAATGTAATGAATTGTTAAGTGTATGTAATATAACAATGTAATGAATTGTTAAGTGTATGTAGTATAACAATGTAATGAATTGTTAAGTGTATGTAATATAACAATGTAATGAATTGTTAAATGTATGTAATATAACAATGTAATGAATTGTTAAGTGTATGTAATATAACAATGTAATGAATTGTTAAGTGTATGTAATATAACAATGTAATGAATTGTTAAGTGTATGTAATATAATAATGTAATGAATTGTTAACTGTGTGTAATATAACAATGTAATGAATTGTTAAGTGTATGTAGTATAACAATGTAATGAATTGTTAAGTGTATGTAATATAACAATGTAATGAATTGTTAAGTGTATGTAATATAACAATGTAATGAATTGTTAAGTGTATGTAGTATAACAATGTAATGAATTGTTAAGTGTATGTAATATAACAATGTAATGAATTGTTAAGTGTGTGTAGTATATGTCGTTAACCCATGAAGACTACACGTGATTCCCATTGACGTGACGTATAATCGAAGGAATATTCAACAGTCTGATGACAATATTGAAAGTCTTCAAAGAAAGTGGACGTATACTGCATTGTTGCCTTCGTCAATAATTAACATTTTTGTTAACATACTTATTTCATATATACATGTCTCCGCCACATGCTTTCAAAAGTTATGAAAATAAATGAAAGAACGCTAAATCTGCATCAGAGTGAGGATAGGTTCATAGCTTTGGAAGATTAAAACGAGACTGGCATTGATTTATGACACGTTGAACTCCTTATCTTACATGACACTGGTAAGTATTGAGTGATACACAAAACCTTTACGTTTTAACAAACTTGTCTCGTTTTAATTCTAATTTATTTTGTCTACTACATTGTATATCCATTTCTTGTATTTTCACCGTTTTTATCCCTGTTATCTTTATGTTCCTTCTTTATTTTCCTTTTTTACCCGGTCACTTTCAGTCCTTGCATGAAGACTGTCTGTGAACAGTAAAAGTGTTAAAGATAGTTTGAAATAAGTGCTGTTTTAATAACCGTTGACTTGTATTACTTGATCTAAATTTAATCTAATATTGACCACCCGTTGGACTACAGAAGTGGCCGAAGCTAACTTGGTGAAAATGTGATCTAGGAAACGTTGTGTTTAGATCATTTCAATGATTTTCGACTAGTGAAACCTACATATTTAAATACAGTTTTGAAGATTTGATGGCAGATGTTGGATGTTAAAACACACATCCAACTCATGTCATGTTTTCTATTCAACTCCTAAAGAATGAAAGACAAACAAAATAGTTTATGATCAAAGGGTATATTTTTAGTACAGGAAGCTATACAAGTTGATGAAAAGCTATAGCAACATTTAACAAACCTAAATATGCTGTGAGCTGTGAGCCAGAATGTTCCTTCTTTATATCCAGGTGATCTATCTACGATAAATGTGTAATCTTTAAATCAACTATATTCAATAATCCATTTACGATATCTTGACACCCACCTGAGATGGGTGTGGGGCCCCCTGAGATAACCGACTACATTAGACTGTAGGTAATATATGTATTTTTCTTGTTAACATATGTAATCATGAAAGTTGTTCGACATGAAGTGTAAGTTATCTCTCCAAAAGAAGGCAGAGTTTACATAAAGAGCTAGAGTCGAGTCTCTTAATGAAGCAGGGCCTACAGCATGTTACAAGTTAACATCCTTGCTGTAGGCGGCGGCTGTCTTTGTCTCATTAGCACAGATCCGGTGTAATAATTAGTAGGGTCGAAAAATCAAACCCCAATCCCAAGAGTTTAAAGGCAGTCAGAATTGTGCCACAGGATTGGTGTTAAGATATTATCTTCTAGCATACTAATTACCGCTATGTTGTTTCTATAGTCACCGGGAACTTGCCCTCAGTGTTTTATCTACACTGTACCAAGTCAGTGTTGTTGAACAAGTCTTCATTTCACACAAACTGTAACATTGGCTATTTTTTTAGATTTTTAGTCGTTCTACTGATGGAGCTCTACACATAGCCCAGATGCCTCCATAAGTATTAGCGTGATCAAGCTTTAGATATAGCCTAGAAGCTTACCATAAACAGTAACCTAATGACAAAATACAGAATATGCACATTCAAAGTTGCTGTAACTCAACTAGTTGTCATAACTGTTATTCGTATTTTCGACTTATTTGACCTATGGTTGATAGCCTAGTAATTAAACTCTATCATCATTCTAGCACTGTACAATTTGTTGGCAAACAAGTTAATGGTGTCTGTTCTAGGATTGCCTACACACGGACATCAATCCAGTCTGCTCAGTACCAGTAACATTAGTTAAAGAGGTAATACAGAGTGTAGGAATATATCCAGATTTCCATGTCGAGCTTTGGTCTACTATTTGACGACGATTAGTTACGTACAATACTAGTCAATAGCCAACTGTGTGATGTGACGTCACTAAAAGTTGTAGTTATGCTGTGACGTCACTAACTTTGCAAAAGATGGACTATGAACTGCCCAAATGTAAATATATACATGTAAATAATGTGTGTGTGTGTGTGTGTGTGTGTGTGTGTGTGTGTGTGTGTGTGTCACCCCTTTTCCTGCCTTTCTTTTGAACTGAGCTTTTTGTACCCTAGATTTTCTTTACAATTCTTAGACACTTTTCTCACATTTGCTGATCTGATGATAGTCTGATATATTAACAGAGTGAACGCTAGTCACAATATTTGGAAACTCTTTGAGTTGAATATTGTTTTATACATACGACTTAGAACATCCATATTCCTTGAATTAAGTCTATAATGCTCTGCTACTAATATTTCACTGAGCACTGTTCTCTCCAGTAAGACACTTTTATCAATATAGTATATAATAGGTGGATCTCAACAAAACTCAACTCAAGGGTCTTCCAAACCGATAGAATACACTGACATATGCATATAAAAATTAAGATGGGAAATTGGATAATGCTATGGATTGTGATATCCCAAACTAACTATAAACTATTAACTACTAACTATTAACTACTAACTATTAACTGTTAACTATAAACTATTAACTATAAACTGTTAACTATAAACTATTAACTATAAACTGTTAACTATTAACTACTAACTATTAACTACTAACTATTAACTGTTAACTATTAACTATTAACTATTAACTGTTAACTATAAACTATTAACTATTAACTGTTAAATTCCCTAATGACACACGCACACAACATCCCCGAACTGCCTCTATACACGGATGACTACAAAATACGTCATATTGAAGGGACTCTACGCTTTGCCAAATCCTACGTGTGATACGGTGGTGTCTATGTATTGTATTACATCCCACGAGGATTGACATAGACCAATTACGATCACCCAATTCATTAAGTTAAAACTTTAGCTGACTAATTAAGCCTATATCTCGAGGCCATACACTGGTCAATCAAGCCGAACTCCATCACTAAAACGATCGCATGGCATAAAAATGACAACTAGAGAACTTATGTATCACAGCGTAGAAATAATCACCAATGCAATTGTATATCCTTGTCACCAACGAATGGCTCCCTTGCGGTGTCATAACGAGGCACTACACGTATACCATAGTAACTGCTACTCTCAAAAAACAGTTCAATGTTAATGAATTAGTCTGTGGAAGGGACGGGGGAAGAGAGTTCCGTTTATTGTAAGAATTTATGGGTATTTCATAATATATGTGTATGTATGAAAACCGTCACACCTGACTAGCTCAACACTTCTACACTTACGATATGCTTTGTTATTGGTTCCACCGACAACTATTTATTCCAGTCTATCCGCGTGGTGTATTCTATATTTCTAAAGAGCATTGAGAATAAAATAGTTTACATTAATTCAGTCATTGCTGTTGACAACCGCGTGAATTTCAAACGTATTTATAAATTACAGACACCAATATGTGATACAATTATTTAATGCTACGTAGAGACGATGAATTATTGTCTGTCCATGTCAGGGTCTGTACACCGTTCCCCTTCAATGAATTTACAGTGTCTCTCAAATAGTTAAATTAAAGTGAAACCTAATTAATGGGTAAGAGTAAGCTATTAATTTATCTGACATCTACACCTTTTAAAGAAAAAAACAATGATCAAAGCCAGTCGTCAGTAGAAGATTTTTCTCGCTTTAATAGCAAAGTGACTACGTCAAGCGTTTATACAAGTCGAGTAGAGTATTACCCCACGACTCGTGCTGCTCTGATAAGTTGTATTGTTACTAACCATCTCACAGGCTTCTACAAAATTTTTAAAGGAAAGGCGACATTGAATAAACTATAAATTGAAGTCATTGTATAGAAATGATGACGTATACATGTCAAGACACCAAACACAAATATTGGACTCACACTCACTTCTCAGATATTGTCATCAGTAAACAACAAAATAGTTGATATGTTTACGCTATATGCATCAAACCACGGATTATGAATACACGGAACAAGATATCAAGAGTTGATAGGAGTAGACATTAGATTCTCCAGTTTGCTTTCTGCACATATTTCGTTACCAATGACAAACATAACGAAGTGGGAAAAATATGCTAAATTATATTACTTTGGGGTGTGTGTGTGTGTGTGTGTTTGGTAGACAGACAGACAGACAGACAGACAGACAGACAGACAGACAGACAGACAGACAGACAGACAGACAGACAGACAGACAGACAGACAGACAGACTGAAAGGGCAGGTTAACAGAATACATATTTATGTGAGTATTTTATTGTTTTACAAATTATACTATCATAACTTGAAATAATTGATAAAAATAAGAAGACACTTATAAGTTGTGATGCACCACTTCTCAGTAAAGCTCCGGACATTAAGAAAGAACAAATTACAGATGGAAGTACACATGGTGACTTGAATAATGACAACAACACAGAAAGGAACGGGTGAAGGCGAATGAAAATTACAATGGAAACATGTGAGTTTTTAAAAGAACAGCAGAAATCCGACCTATAATTCATATGGTGAACATTGTAGGGAGGATCGCTCCCAGTTGAAGGGGCAGTGTAAGAGAAAGATCGTTCGCCGAATCTCTTCGTGACATCTGAAGAGGACCAAAGTTGTCGAGATAAGATACAGTCGAAGAAGCCGAGAAATATGTTGGGAACAATCGCTCCATGAGTTATAACAGACATACGAAGTTAATAGTTGTGTATTATAATAGGAGAACTTATCGGCAGCCATTGTAATCGAAGGCTAGGTTTTAAACATCGTCTCATGTTCTGACTCTACATACAAGGTGTGTACATGTTTATAAGATTACAGTTATAAACTATTACAGTAATCTAACCAAAAAAGAACAAATGCACAGATAACAGTTTGGATCGCCTGTAACGTGAAATAATTGTGTGTCGAATCGACGACAGCTAACGAAGTTGTCTCGCAGACATTCTGGACATCCTCTACCATGATGGAATTGCAGTCAAGGGAAACCCCATTATTTGTAGACTTATAGAAAACAATACTTTGCTGTATCATCCTCGATATAACTAGCATTGTCTTTAACTTTGCTGTATCATCCTCGATATAACTAGCATTGTCTTTAACTTTGCTGTATCATCCTCGATATAACTAGCATTGTCTTCAACTTTGCTGTATCATCCTCGATATAACTAGCATTGTCTTCAACTTTGCTGTATCATCCTCGATATAACTAGCATTGTCTTCAACTTTGCTGTATCATCCTTGATTTGACATCGGAAATACAATTTTCAAAGTTTCAATCGTCGGAATGTCTATCGTCTGCACAAGAATCCAAAACAGGTTTGTTTTCATTTTTATAAAAAGGATTTGGTATTTTGAAGACTTGTGTTAGGTGCAGAGTATCAAGTTTAACCCTCTATGTGCAAATCATCTACAATAAAGGAATGCATCAAAACACTTTGGCTTTTATTTGATTTGATTTTTAGACTAAATCTAACGCTAGTAAACGACTATGGTGAGGAGGTGGAAAGAGAGGAATATATTTTGACACGTAGACCTAGGCACGGTTGGTATGTTCGTGCTATATACGGACGGGTCTGATATTGACTCTTTTAGACCTAGGCACGGTTGATATTTCGAGATGTATCATCGTATTTTCAGGCGACATATTTCTTACATCTATTTTGCCATTATTATTGTTAAATCGTGCTAACTAATCCCACAATGTAGATGTAAACATTACGATTACATCGCCGTTTAAACAAAGACCGAGTCCTTCACAACTTACAGTAGGTTATTCCAAAGACCCTACACGAGTGTCTATGGTTAGTCTTACTTTTCATTTTCATCTATTCTCCTTCTCCTCCTCTCTAGAATTCGTTGTTCAGAATCAAAGTCAGCTGTCTTTGTCGAAATCCAGCATGACTTCTCGACTCTCGATACATAGAGACTTCGGTGTCATATCAATCAGTACTGGAGGATACAAAGAGTCTTGAATAATTTACATGTATACTTATTTTTATGGTTACCTTCAAGTTTCGATCAGTGTTTGCTGGCAAGCCTTTTACTACACTAGAATCACTCCCCTGGTCAAAATTCTATAACCATTCTATATAGCCCTACTTGAAGAGAAGAGTAAGTTACTGTATGGTGGTAATTTTAGAACGCCTACGTGAGTAAGTTACTGTATGGACTATGGTGGTACTAATAATTTTAGAACGCGTACGTGGGTTACTTACCGATATATCTGTCCGGCGATGTGTCGTCTACGTCGTCATTGTCAATCTGTTGATACATTTTAACAGCAATACATTTATTATCTTGTAACAATACACTGTTGGTAGCCACTGACTCCTTTCTAGAATCATCTTTCTCCAAGTCCTCTATATTTTCTGTTGTTTCAATATTTTCTTGGTAATCTTCCTCAACTTTTTCTTCTGGTTTGTTTTTAGATTCCTGGCTTCCAACTTTGGGTGAATTCTCAAACGATTTGGACACAAACGCTGTTAGCTCCTCCATAATGGTATGTCACTAACTTTACGGACAAATGGGTCCAAGGATACTCTTAAGTAATGACAAATTCAAGAGTTTTAAAGGAACGAGACCTTTGTTCGTTCTCTTCAGGGTTTTTTAAACGTAGAGTAATAAGTCAAAGAAAGAATGGAATAGTTGTAGTCCGTCTTGTCTGAGCTTCTTTCGTTCGTCAGCTGACAGGATACCTGCTTGGTTAACTGGAAATGATGACTCTAGTATTTGGCAGCAATGCATCAATATCGTTTAGTTTGCATGTACAACAATGCAACATTGGCATGTCAGTGTTTATAATGCGATATAAGTGTGGTTTACGGTCATAAAACTAACGATTTGTATACCAATGCTGTACAGTAAGAAATATTTCCACCATCTAGTGTATGCTATCAAAATAATTGGTAAGTACTACATTGATAGAAATATCCATCCCCATATTCTATTGACTTCATCAAGGTCAACATTCACTTTCACTGTGGCAATGCTATCAGTCTGGACTCGTTTTTACTCACAGGTTATTTCCTATGTACAAGTGACTATATCTTCACGTGTCAGTAAACACTGCCGACAAACGAATTCGTTCTCCCATACACCGGTGATGCTGGTATTTCCGCCACGTCTTGAGCTTCTCCTTGGGATGACGATAGAATTTGTCACTACGTAACGCGTGTCGTGTAAAATCTATGAGAATAGAATTTGTTAAAATAAAGTTGGGATTATTTTGTTTCTGTACTGTCTGGTTGAACTGGAATAGTTGTACACAAGTGGTAAGAACAGTTAGTAAGTTAGCTGCTCGTCACTATACGTTGCAACCGATGTTACTCACAGTGAATGACTTATTCAATTCATCGGATTATACGGTCAATAAGGCAAGGTTCTCCCACTGAACTGACAGCTGTACCATTCGCTGAACTAATGAAATTACCCCCAACTTTCTCTCAACTCGGCCTTTTAACTGATAAGACTCCTTAAGTCCATAATTATTGATAAATCCGTTAGTAATGATTAGAGATTTTCGTTTATATGCCGTAATTATAAGACTCCGCCGTGTAGTGGCATGTCGCCTAAGGCAGATCACATACAACATACTATACCACCTTAAGCACAAACCTACAATTGTGATAAACAGAGCTGTTCCATGTCTACAGTGAATACAATTCCCAGTATGACTGGTTCTAACAATTTTAACACATTTATTTCTGATTACTTCAAATTTGTTTGTCATTTTGCTAGTATTAATCAAGTGTTAGTTTTTCATTAATTTCTTTACCGTACTGCTTTCCCAGAGTCGATCATACTCCCCTTATCAGCTCTTTGCCCCTCTTTTCGATCTATCGTCTCCTCTCCTCGCCATGCTTTTCCCGTATTCTTCTCCTGGACCCGTCTTTTCTTATTTTCCCATCTTCTTGCTATGATCCGTTATTCCTCATTGTTTTCCCACTCGCCATTCCCTACTGTTCGTTCCTCTCCTTCTTCCTTCCTATTACCATTGCTCTTCTCTTTCCCTCTTCCCCTCTACCTTTCCTTTCGAGTTATCTTATATCTTCTTCTATCCCTTCTCCTCTCATAATGTCTGGCATATTCTCTTCTGTATATATTACCGTATTAATTGAATAAAAGTCAAAAAGTTTAAGTTTCAAATTATTTGCTATCAAATCAACCGTTCTCCGGTGAATATTTGGGTTTTGACTGCACAGTTCAATATATTTATATATTCAAGTCCGTAAAGTGTTACCTAATCCGTTGCTATGAGAAACTGTCAAGTCTGACAATTACGCATGCGTACTGTATACTATATTATATTCATTTACATTAATATAATGTCTACACGTTTGTGATTAATGTATACAACTGACCATTCACAAGAACATTGTTTACTTTAAAGTACTGTTGTTTACATTCTTATTTGGAAATAGTGCCAGAGAGGAGTACGGGAGGGCTTTTCCTGCTGCAGTAGACAATTTTGTCAATTTAAAAATGACTAACTGGCGTACTGTGAAGATGATGATGAAATAGACAATATAACGAAATAAGAAACAAACAAACAAACAAACAAACAAACAAACAAACAAACAAACAAACAAACGTGAATTCCCTTCTTCGTAAATCTGTATTATGGTGAAGCTCAATCCAATTGAGTGTATGGCGTTTAAAAACAATTTGAACTATTTCACAAATTCCTCTCACACCCGAATATGACAATACAAATGTGAGCATAGACGGTAGGGGTCGATTTTACTCCGACAAGAGAGGGAAGTATATATAATCTAAAATAGTGTATTGCTTATTGTAACTTTCAGGTTGTTAACATCTCTACATCTGTTGGACTATTTTGCTACATTCGTATGACGTCATAACAACTTGGATTATCTGTAAGTGGTGTTACTTTGTACAACACGATCCAACATAGTAGTACCTCGTACCTCTCGTACCAACTCCTAGACGTTTGGTAAGTAACACAATAATGAAGTGAAACTGAGCGTTGCCATCAAACAGTCAAAAATCTAATCTATTTGATTCTGTGCATATCACACTGCACAGTGTATAATACCACAAACAAGTTTATTCATACAATAGGTAACATAACTAGGGTAGTTAATATTGTTTGACCAATGTTGATAGAAAGTTGTGTCAACTACATGTACTGAGTCTCCCAACGATTTATGATGTGTTGGAGATATCTTTGGAAATTACACAACCTTCGACAGGCAAACATTTGAGGCGGAACTTGTTACAAACATGGAAAGTAAAAAAATGAGTTGGATTAATAGCACTGGGGAGCTATAAACGACTTAACTGGCAAATCATAACACAAACCATTACAAATTATTCCAAAGCAATTAGAGTTAAAACCTTAATGGTTCCGAAGTAAGTTAACACTCATCTTGATGACATTACAGAATAAAAAAGGGTATGTACAATTCCTACCAAATCCAACTTTTTATGATTTTTTTGGCGAAAAAAGTTCCTCATTCTCTTTCCGTTTACCCCGTTACCAATTGTGATGTTGTAAATATTATATCTGTATTAGTCACTCATAAAGCTACAGGGTGGGTGGCATTTCTTGCAGATTAAGCCACGAATTGGGAAAATATTAACCCCTCTTTGTCACATTATAAATGTGTCACTATCTACAGGTCAATTTCCAGATCATAGTCTTATCTCGTTACAAAAAAGGCCGGACTGATGATTTCGGCAACTAAAGACCGATTCTATTTTATTTGCAATCAGTACATATTTTGAGAGAATTCTAAAGAAACATTTAAATTTTTAGAGAAATATTCAAAATTAGGAGACCTCCAATCAGAAGGTTTTAAAAAAGTAAGTCTCTATCAATATTTGTGTTTATCAGGTAATCTAATTTCACACTTTATGGAGTCTTCTCTCTTCTTTTGTTTTATTTTGTTTGGTTTTGTGTTGTTCCGTTTTGTTTGATTTTGTGTTGTTCCTCTTTGTTTGGTTTTGTGTTCTTCCGTTTTGTTTGGTTTAGTGTTGTTTGGTTTTGTTTAGTTTTCTGTTGTTTTCTGTTTTATTCCGTTTTGTTCTGTTTTGTTTCGTTTCGTTTTGATTTACTTTGTTTACTAGTGTAACTGATTAGTACTGGTATAGTGTGATGTCTCTACCCCTGTATGTACTAATATAGTGTGATATCTATACCCCTGTGTGTACCAGTATAGTGTGATGTCTATACCACTGATTGTGTACTAATATAGTGCGATGTCTACACCACTGTGTGTGTACTAGTATAGTGTGATGTCTATACCACTGTGTGTATACTAGTATAGTGTGATGTCTATACCACTGATTGCGTACTAATATAGTGCGATGTCTACACCACTGTGTGCATACTAGTATAGTGTGATGTCTATACCACTGTGTGTATACTAGTATAGTGTGATGTCTATACCACTGATTGTGTACTAATATAGTGCGATGTCTACACCACTGTGTGTGTACTAGTATAGTGTGATGTCTATACCACTGTGTGTGTACTAGTATAGTGTGATGTCTACACCACTGTGTGTATACTAGTATAGTGTGATGTCTATACCACTGTGTGTATACTAGTATAGTGTGATGTCTACACCACTGGGTGTGTACTAGTATAGTGTGATGTCTATACCACTGTGTGTATACTAGTATAGTGTGATGTCTACACCACTCTGTGTGTATACTAGTATAGTGTGATGTCTACACCACTGGGTGTGTACTAGTATAGTGTGATGTCTACACCACTGGGTGTATACTAGTATAGTGTGATGTCTATACCACTGTGTGTATACTAGTATAGTGTGATGTCTATACCACTGTGTGTGTACTAGTATAGTGTGATGTCTACACCACTGTTTGTATACTAGTATAGTGTGATGTCTACACCACTGTGTGTATACTAGTATAGTGTGATGTCTACACCACTGTTTGTATACTAGTATAGTGTGATGTCTACACCAATGTGTGTGTACTAGTATAGTGTGATGTCTACACCACTGTGTGTATACTAGTATAGTGTGATGTCTATACCACTGTGTGTATACTAGTATAGTGTGATGTCTACACCACTGGGTGTGTACTAGTATAGTGTGATGTCTATACCACTGTGTGTATACTAGTATAGTGTGATGTCTACACCACTCTGTGTGTATACTAGTATAGTGTGATGTCTACACCACTGGGTGTGTACTAGTATAGTGTGATGTCTACACCACTGGGTGTATACTAGTATAGTGTGATGTCTATACCACTGTGTGTATACTAGTATAGTGTGATGTCTATACCACTGTGTGTGTACTAGTATAGTGTGATGTCTACACCACTGTTTGTATACTAGTATAGTGTGATGTCTACACCACTGTGTGTATACTAGTATAGTGTGATGTCTACACCACTGTGTGTGTACTAGTATAGTGTGATGTCTATACCACTGGGTGTATACTAGTATAATGCGATGTCTATACCACTGGGTGTACTAGTGTAGCGTGATGTCTACACCACCGTGTGTGTACTAGTATAGTGTGATGTCTACACCACCGCGTGTGTACTAGTATAATGTGATGTCTACACCACCGTGTGTGTACTAGTATAGTGTGATGTCTACACCACCGTGTGTGTACTAGTATAGTGTGATGTCTACACCACTGAGTGTGTACTAGTATAGTGTGATGTCTATACCACTGTGTGTATACTAGTATAAAGTGATGTCTATACCACTGGGTGTATACTAGTATAGTGTGATGTCTATAAGACTGTGTGTATACTAGTATTGTGTGACGTCTATACCACTGTGTGTATACTAGTATTGTGTGATGTCTATACCACTGGGTGTATACTAGTATTGTGTGATGTCTATAAGACTGTGTGTATACTAGTATTGTGTGATGTCTATACCACTGGGTGTATACTAGTATAGTGTGATGTCTACACCACTGTGTGTATACTAGTATAGTGTGATGTATATACCACTGTGTATACTAGTATAGTGTGATGTATATACCACTTGGTGTATACTAGTATAGTGTGATGTCTATACCACTGGGTGAGTACTAGTATAGTGTGATGTCTATACCACTGTGTGCATACTAGTATAGTGTGATGTCTACACCACTGTGTGTGTAATAGTATAGTGTGATGTCTACACCACTGTGTGTGTACTACTATAGTGTGATATCTATACCACTGGGTGTTTACTAGTATAGTGTGATGTCTACACCACTGTGTGTATACTAGTATAGTGTGATGTCTATACCACTGTGTATACTAGTATAGTGTGATGTATATACCACTTGGTGTATACTAGTATAGTGTGATGTCTATACCACTGGGTGAGTACTAGTATAGTGTGATGTCTATACCACTGTGTGCATACTAGTATAGTGTGATGTCTACACCACTGTGTGTGTAATAGTATAGTGTGATGTCTACACCACTGTGTGTGTACTACTATAGTGTGATATCTATACCACTGGGTGTTTACTAGTATAGTGTGATGTCTACACCACTGTGTGTATACTAGTATAGTGTGATGTCTATACCACTGTGTATACTAGTATAGTGTGATGTATATACCACTTGGTGTATACTAGTATAGTGTGATGTCTATACCACTGGGTGAGTACTAGTATAGTGTGATGTCTATACCACTGTGTCCATACTAGTATAGTGTGATGTCTATACCACTGTGTCCATACTAGTGTAGCGTGATGTCTACACCACCGTGTGTGTACTAGTATAGTGTGATGTCTACACCACCGTGTGTGTACTAGTATAATGTGATGTCTACACCACCGTGTGTGTACTAGTATAGTGTGATGTCTACACCACCGTGTGTGTACTAGTATAGTGTGATGTCTACACCACTGAGTGTGTACTAGTATAGTGTGATGTCTATACCACTGTGTGTATACTAGTATAAAGTGATGTCTATACCACTGGGTGTATACTAGTATAGTGTGGTGTCTATAAGACTGTGTGTATACTAGTATTGTGTGATGTCTATACCACTGTGTGTATACTAGTATTGTGTGATGTCTATACCACTGGGTGTATACTAGTATTGTGTGATGTCTATAAGACTGTGTGTATACTAGTATTGTGTGATGTCTATACCACTGGGTGTATACTAGTATAGTGTGATGTCTACACCACTGTGTGTTTACTAGTATAGTGTGATGTCTATACCACTGTGTATACTAGTATAGTGTGATGTATATACCACTTGGTGTATACTAGTATAGTGTGATGTCTACACCACTGTGTGTATACTAGTGTAGTGTGATGTCTATACCACTGTGTATACTAGTATAGTTTGATGTATATACCACTGTGTATACTAGTGTAGCATGATGTATATACCACTGGGTGTATACTAGTATAGTGTGATGTATATACCACTGTGTGTGTACTAGTATAGTGTGATGTCTACACCACTGTGTGTGTAATAGTATAGTGTGATGTCTACACCACTGTGTGTGTACTACTATAGTGTGATATCTATACCACTGGGTGTTTACTAGTATAGTGTGGATGTATATACCACTGGGTGTATACTAGTATAGTGTGATGTATATACCACTGTGTATACTAGTGTAGTGTGATGTCTATACCACTGGGTGTATACTAGTATAGTGTGGATGTATATACTGCTGGCTGTATACTAGTATAGTGTGGTGTCTTTACCACTGGGTGTATACTAGTATAGTGTGATGGATATACCACTGTGTATACTAGTATAGTGTGATGTCTATACCACTGGGTGTATACTAGTGTAGTGTGATGTATATACCACTGTGTATACTTGTATAGTGTGATGTCTACACCACTGTGTGTACTAGTATAGTGTGATGTCTATACCACTGTGTGTATCCTAGTATAGTGTGATGTCTATACCACTGGGTGTGTAATAGTATAGTGTGATGTCTATAAGACTGTGTGTATACTAGTGTAGTGTGATGTCTATAACACTGTGTGTATACTAGTATAGTGTGATGTCTACACCACTGTGAGTTTAATAGTATAGTGTGATGTCTATACCACTGGGTGTATACTAGTATAGTGTATGTCTATACCACTGGGTGTGTACTAGTGTAGTGTGATGTCTACACCACTGTGTGCATACTAGTATAGTGTGATGTCTACACCACTGTGTGTGTACTAGTGTAGTGTGATGTCTACACCACTGTGTGTATACTAGTATAGTGTGATGTCTACACCACTGTGTGTATACTAGTATAGTGTGATGTCTATACCACTTGGTGTATACTAGTATAGTGTGATGTATATACCACTGGGTGTGTACTAGTATAGTGTGATGTCTATACCACTGGGTGTATACTAGTATAGTGTGATGTATATACCACTGGGTGTGTACTAGTATAGTGTGATGTCTATACCACTGTTTGTATACTAGTATAGTGTGATGTTTATACCACTGGATGTATACTAGTGTAGTGTGATGTATATACCACTGGGTGTACTAGTGTAGTGTGATGTCTTTACCACCTTGTGTATACTAGTATAGTGTGATGTCTACCTCACTGGGTGTATACTAGTATAGTGTGATGTATATACCACTGGGTGTATACTAGTATAGTGTGATGTCTATACCACTGGGTGTATACTAGTGTAGTGTGATGTATATACCACTGGGTGTACTAGTGTAGTGTGATGTCTTTACCACCGTGTGTATACTAATATAATGCGATGTATATACCGCTCAGTGTATACTAGTATAGTTTGATGTCTATACCACTGGGTGTGTACTCGTATAGTGTGATGTCTATACCACTGTGTGTACTAGTATAGTGTGATGTCTATACCACTGTGTGTGTACTAGTATAGTGTGATGTCTACACCACTGTGTATACTATTATAGTGTGATGTATATACAACTGTGTAAACTTGTGTAGTGTAATGTCTATACCACTGTGTGTGTACTAGTATAGTGTGATGTCTATACCACTGTGTGTGTAATAGTATAGTGTGATGTGACTATACCACTCTGTGTGTACTATTATAGTGTGATGTCTATACCACTGTGTACTAGTATAGTGTGATGTCTACACCACTGTGTGTGTACTAGTATAGTGTGATGTCTACACCACTGTGTGTGTACTAGTATAGTGTGATGTATATACCACTGGATGTATACTAGTATAGTGTGATGTATATACCACTGTGTGTGTACTAGTATAGTGTGATGTCTACACCACTGTTTGTATACTAGCATAGTGTGATGTCTACACCATTGTGTGTATACTAGTATAGTGTGATGTATATACCACTTGGTGTATACTAGTATAGTGTGATGTATATACCACTTGGTGTATACTAGTATAGTGTGATGTCTACACCACTGTGTGTGTACTAGTATAGTGTGATGTCTACACCACTGTGTGTACTAGTATAGTGTGATGTCTACACCACTGTGTGTGTACTAGTATAGTGTGATGTCTATACCACTGTGTGTATACTAGTATAGTGTGATGTCTACACCACTGTGTGTATACTAGTATAGTGTGATGTCTATACCACTGTGTGTATACTAGTATAGTGTGATGTCTACACCACTGTGTGTATACTAGTATAGTGTGATGTCTATACCACTGTGTGTATACTAGTATAGTGTGATGTCTACACCACTGTGTGTATACTAGTGTAGTGTGGTGTCTATACCACTGTGTGTATACTAGTATAGTGTGATGTATATACCACTGGATGTATACTAGTATAGTGTGATGTCTACACCACTGTGTGTGTACTAGTATAGTGTGATGTCTATACCACTGTGTGTGTACTAGTATAGTGTGATGTCTACGCCATTGTGTGTACTAGTATAGTGTGATGTCTATACCACTGTGTGTACTAGTATAGTGTGATGTCTATACCACTGTGTGTGTAATAGCATAGTGTGATGTGACTATACCACTGTGTGTGTACTATTATAGTGTGATGTCTATACCACTGTGTACTAGTATAGTGTGATGTCTACACCACTGTGTGTGTACTAGTATAGTGTGATGTCTATACCACTGTGTGTATACTAGTATAGTGTGATGTCTATACCACTGTGTGTATACTAGTATAGTGTGATGTCTACACCACTGTGTGTATACTAGTATAGTGTGATGTCTATACCACTGTGTGTATACTAGTATAGTGTGATGTCTACACCACTGTGTGTATACTAGTATAGTGTGATGTCTATACCACTTGGTGTATACTAGTATAGTGTGATGTATATACCACTGGGTGTGTACTAGTATAGTGTGATGTCTATACCACTGGGTGTATACTAGTATAGTGTGATGTATATACCACTGGGTGTGTACTAGTATAGTGTGATGTCTATACCACTGTTTGTATACTAGTATAGTGTGATGTTTATACCACTGGATGTATACTAGTGTAGTGTGATGTATATACCACTGGGTGTACTAGTGTAGTGTGATGTCTTTACCACCGTGTGTATACTAGTATAGTGTGATGTCTACCTCACTGGGTGTATACTAGTATAGTGTGATGTATATACCACTGGGTGTATACTAGTATAGTGTGATGTCTATACCACTGGGTGTATACTAGTGTAGTGAAATGTATATACCACTGGGTGTACTAGTGTAGTGTGATGTCTTTACCACCGTGTGTATACTAGTATAGTGCGATGTATATACTGCTCAGTGTATACTAGTATAGTTTGATGTCTATACCACTGGGTGTGTACTCGTATAGTGTGATGTCTATACCACTGTGTGTACTAGTATAGTGTGATGTCTATACCACTGTGTGTGTACTAGTATAGTGTGATGTCTACACCACTGTGTATACTATTATAGTGTGATGTATATACAACTGTGTAAACTTGTGTAGTGTGATGTCTATACCACTGTGTGTGTACTAGTATAGTGTGATGTCTATACCACTGTGTGTGTAATAGTATAGTGTGATGTCTACACCACTGTGTGTGTACTAGTATAGTGTGATGTATATACCACTGGATGTATACTAGTATAGTGTGATCTATATACCACTGTGTGTGTACTAGTATAGTGTGATGTCTACACCACTGTTTGTATACTAGCATAGTGTGATGTATATACCACTTGGTGTATACTAGTATAGTGTGATGTATATACCACTTGGTGTATACTAGTATAGTGTGATGTCTACACCACTGTGTGTGTACTAGTATAGTGTGATGTCTACACCACTGTTTGTATACTAGTATAGTGTGATGTATATACCACTGTGTGTATCCTAGTATAGTGTGATGTATATACCACTTGGTGTATACTAGTATAGTGTGATGTCTACACCACTGTGTGTGTACTAGTATAGTGTGATGTCTACACCATTGTGTGTATACTAGTATAGTGTGATGTATATACCACTTGGTGTATACTAGTATAGTGTGATGTATATACCACTTGGTGTATACTAGTATAGTGTGATGTCTACACCACTGTGTGTGTACTAGTATAGTGTGATGTCTACACCACTGTGTGTACTAGTATAGTGTGATGTCTACACCACTGTGTGTGTACTAGTATAGTGTGATGTCTATACCACTGTGTGTATACTAGTATAGTGTGATGTCTACACCACTGTGTGTATACTAGTATAGT